>NC_037672.1:155275177-155463134 GCF_003255815.1 Theropithecus gelada
AAAAAAAAAAAAAAAAAAAAAAAAAAAAAAAGAAAGTGGGCTTGGCCAGATCAGTATCCCATACGGGAGTGTTCCCTAGGTTGTAGCTCTGATTGTTTCCAGATGACCAGATTGTTTTTCTGAAAATGAGCATATTTTAGTCATGTTGATTAGCTGTTCTTCTACATCACATTGTTACTCTTTCTGACGATGATTCTAGGGTTAACACTGGAACCATCTCAAAATAATTACAAAGTTTTAGATGGGTTTACAATGTCTAAACAATGTAATCTAAAAATAACTGAGTCAGATGCTAACGAGATACTGCAGGCATAACTGCTGTTTTTCTGACAACTGATTGTAAAACCTTAAAACCTGCATACCTCTTCTTATAGTGAGGAGTATGCAAAATCCAGAAAGATACTCTATTTTTTTTTATAGGTAGATAGGATCACCATTTATTTCCTATTTAGATATACTGACCTTCATCCATATGAAAATACGCAGGTCATTAGCTTACTATAATTTGACTATTTACTTTTGACTTAATGGGGCATAAATAAAACTTTCATAGTACACCTGAGGTGGATATTTGATACACAGAACATTTGTGGTGGGCTTTCTGTGGGTTAGATGTAAAGCCCACATATTTTAATATTCACTACTTTAAATGAGCAATGCATGAGGGGAATGCAGTGTCAGTACCTGGCCTATTTTTAAACTAGTGTAATCACCCTAGTCATACCATTCAGTGTGTTTGCTTTTTAAAATAAGTAACCACAATTAAGTAGTTTTAGCCCTTGTACTTCAAGAGATCTAGTCTTTACTTTCAGTTGTCTGTTAGGTCCATTCTGTTTACTAGACAGATGTTAATAAAAACTATGCGAGCCTGAACGAATTCTCGGCCAAATTTAGTCTTGTCTCTCATCTTGATTGCATTAATTCCAAATTCTAAAATGATTCAATCCACAATAGCTCTAGGGGATGAAGAATTTGCCTTACTTTGTTCTTCACTCAGTTCCTAAGACTGCGAGTTGTCAAATCCCTAGACTGTAAGTTCTTCAAGGAGCAAGAAGTGCATTTTCTCCATGTCATGTAATTTTTCTGAGGTGCTTAGCAGCATTCTGTACCCTGCGGAGTACTCAGTACCTTTTGTTTGATGTTGCTGACAAGACCTAAAAAACAATCCCTTAAAAAAAAAAACCCATTGAAAGGGAGCAAAACCGATATATCATTTTTTATCTTTTCTCATAAACCATAAGATATGTATATCAAAGTGATAATTTATATGAAGCATCTGCTATCCTTCACGTAAGTATGGTTTATATGAACTGCAAATACCTTTCATCAACATTAAAGAAGCTTAAATTGAAAAAAAAAAGGAAAAATACTTAGGTTATCTACGATATTAAAATTGCCAATCATGTTTAGGCATGGGTCACTAAATTCTAAATTTTTCTTTTGCTTCTAATAAATATGGGCAGTGTCTACAAGTGTTATTGTTCCATCCTGACTTTTTGCACAAAGTCTTGACTTGTCTACTAAGGTATCAGGATATTCAAGATTTTTCTGGACAACACATTAAACTTCAGAGATCACAAGCTTGGTTAACACTGGCTTGGTATTTTATAGACCAACCAAAATTTAAAGTGCATCAACTCTTCCTATAAACAGTACAAAGTACATGTGATGATAACATTGGAAACATGCACGCACTTCCTGATGATGGGATGTTGGGTTTCGTCTCTTGTGAATGACCTGCTCATGAACAACTTTGGGGAACAACATGAAAACATTTTGAATATTATGAAGAAACACTAGGAAGACAATATAAAATCTTTATAAGATTTTTTTTTCTTAACTTGAAGGCAGCAGTTAGTGGAAAAAGAACACTTTAAGAACATTACCAAATAAATTGATAATTACAGAAAAGTACATTATGGACTATACTTCAGCAAGCCTCTCAAACCAAAAATCTGTTGACTAAAAATTATTGAAGATTTTGATTTGAAATTAATGTGATTTGAGATGTTCCATTCTAGTTAATATTTTTAAAAACTGAAATTATCTTGAGTTGAATTTAATTTTCCTTTGAAATTAAGTCATTAAGCTACATATACTTTTATTAGTGACAGCTCATAAAGAATTTCATTCTTCTCATTCCAGAATGCATTTTATACATTGATTAAATTTAGTATACTTTTATTTTATTGTTTTGTTTAAATATAAAATATATTTAAATTATTTTGGTTTTCATTGTGTTTACTTTTACTGTTACTTTCCATTTATAATTGCTAATAATGGTTTCCCATTTATGATAGGGACATGTCATTTTTTTTCAAAGTATAATTAAAATAAATTTTGAAATGATTGCAATGTGTGCCTGATTATGTTATCTGGCAGATTCTGTGGGCATTTAAATTTGGAACTCCTGATTTAAAGCATATGAAAGGAAAAGAAAAGTAATATTTCGGCACAAATAGACTATTCGTTTTGCTGCTCCTTTAGCCTGGAATTCCCTTTCTATTTGGCATAACTCAGTTCTGTCTTCAAGGACTATTTTAAGTAGAAATCTTTTTTTTTTTTCTGAAGATACTTCCCCCAGGCACTAGAGAAAGAATTAATTATCTATCCAATAATGCTTGGTTCTTTTCACCAATCTGGTACTTATCTCATAGTTTAGTTGTGTTTGAAGATGGCTGCTACTTACACTGGGAGCCTTTTGGTACAGGGACTACCTTTCTTATGTACCTTTTTATCACCAGGGTATAACAGATGTATAATAAGCCTTTGTTAATTTTGAAACCATTAATGCATTTTTTTTAAGCATTTGTAGTTTTACCGATGGCAAAAATACTATTGGACAATGTTAGACACATATCTGAAATACATTAATCTTTGTAAGTCACACAAGTACAAATTAATTTAAAGATAAGAAATCAATTTTATTCAAGCCACTTCATGGCCCTCAAGACAATTTCAGGATCATTCTCACAAACTCCTCTAGGTTGTATATTCTTTTTTTCTTACGCCACATACTCTTTATGATTATTGTCCTTTATACTATTTCTGTTTTTTCTTTTCCTTCCCCGAGTCCTGCCAATTGAGCATTGGGAAGAGCAGCTCTCTGTTGGCATTCAGAGCTACCACTTGCTGAGCCCTAATTTAAACACTGCTTTGTTCTAAAATGGTTAACATAGCTCCCATTAGAATTAGACATTTAAGAGACTATTACCCAAAAATAGTAATGGTAGTTATCTCTGTATGATATTTTCCTATACTTTCACCTCTCTAGAAATATGGCCTAATGATCTATAATTCATTGCAATGTATAGTGCTCACTTAGGCAAAATGTATGACTTTGAGTCTGATTTTGAAAAATCATGTTCCTTTTTGACATTTTATTATAACTAGCCCAAACAATTAACTTTCTGCAAAAACATCTCTGAAGATAGATATGTCATACATAAGTAGTTCTAATGTTTGAAAGCTGTTGGAAGACATGGTGTTGTATGAAAAGAAGTGTTTCTTTTCACTTTATTCTCAGTAATTTGAACAGTAAGCAAGCAGTTTGTCAACATTTAGACAGGCCAGTGGAGCTGTCAGTAGTCACTGTGGGAGCGCTTCACAAAAATTAGATTTGGCAATAATTAGGCAATTGTATGGGATGAGGCTGGGGCAAAGTCAGAGGATAAGCAATAGTCCCCTGGCTAGAAATTAGAGACGTGTACTCGCTTAGGATTTGGGGAGGGGAATAAGACTGAAAGAAATTCTACATTTTAAACTTTAATGTCATTTAAAATACCCTTTTAAATCATGTTGAACTCCTGGATACTGGAAAAATATATTACACCTTTTAATTATTCTAAGACCGAGTTCATTATAAATCATTTATATTGCTTCAGTAAAAACTTAGGATCTTCAAATATTTTGTCAATAATAGTATGTGCAAGTCCTATATTTTCCCTTTTCAAACATTTCCATCAATTGCTTCATTTCTAAAATTTTTTAATTTTATATGACCTAAGTTATTAAGACAAAAGGAGGTATTTAAAAATAAAACAGAATGTATGTAACTTATTTGGATTTCCCTCAACATTTAAAAAAAAAAAAAAGGTTCTATAGCTACCTGAATACTGTACTCAGTTCAGTTTTTTTTTTTTTTAAGGTGGATACATGGTCTTCAGAGCTTTTATATATTAAATTAGAGTTACACTAAATTGAAAGTTTTAAATAATCTATAAATTATTACTTCAATTGCAATCTATCAAGGAGTGTGAAAGCAAAGCTTAAGCTAACTTCCAACCCCGACGATACTTCTTAGGTTCTAGAAAGTTTAAATGATTTAGATAGAATTTTTTCTTAACTAGTATTCTAAAATAAAAAAAAAATGGCATCATTGGCAAGCAAGATTATGAAGAATGTCATTGAAATTAATTAGCTATTGATCAGAAGATATGTGAACAGAGAATAGTGGAATGTTCTTCCATTGTTCTTCTCTTCCCAATGGAAGAGAAGAAAAGGTGGAATTGGAAGGTGAAATGTTACATAGTAGGACAACCAGTTTCAGAGGAAGCAAAGTTCATGTCTTGATTTTGAATTTGGGGGTTACTTTAGACCTCATTCCAAATAAGAGTAAGTTATATAAATAAAGCCACCTCTCCACCTCATCTGTAAATCTATAATGTGAGGAAATTGGACTATACTATACTTGTGAGCCTCCCACCAAAATACACCGTTATTAATGAATTTTCTTTCACATTTATCCATATCATGAAGCTTTCATATTGGCCCTGAAGTTCAGAGCTATTATAGCTTTTATGCTGAAATCTGCCAAAATAATTTAAAAACATGCTTTAGTCTTAAGTTTATTGAAATATGTGTAAGTTACAATGATAGAAGAATAAAGAAGATATTCAGCTCTGGGGACAAGAGAAGTGTCCCGTTAACAGACCTAGCAGGTTCCTGCTTTTAAGAAAGAAGTCCAGTTATTGGGAGAAATTGGTCAGGCCCGTGTTAACAGGAAGGCTAATGCAATCATGAGCCACTGTGACCCTCCTCTAGGACTCATAGCCCATGATTGTCCCAGAGTCCGTGGCTAGGTTGAAGTCAGGGAGAATCAAGTGGCCTGCACTTAGTTTAGAGTGTCCCTGCAGCAAAAAAAGGAAGATTTTCACTTGTACTCTGTGTTCTATCAAAATCAGGAGTTAGCTGACTACATTTGAAAATACATTTTGGGGAAAATTTTACCCTTGCCAAAAATACTCATTGGAAAAGGGAATCTACTTTTCATATATCTAAACAGATGTCAAAGGTGCCATGAATCATATCAGCATAATTACACTTTTCAAAAATTCCAAGGCATTAGTCTCCCACAGAAACACATCGATGAAAATAGATGCTTGAGCAACAAATATAAATGGAATAAGCAAATCTTACCTGTCAATTTTCATTATCAAAGGTATATTTTTATTAAGTTGGTAAACTGTTTTGCATTTATTAATGTAGAATAAATTGGAACTAGCAATGGCATTAAAAGCAAAAAGTATATATTTAACTATCCTATATCTTTATTTTCTAAATGTACATTGGCCTGAATTTTTTGGGAAAAAAAAGGTACCATTTACCCCCTCGATAAGTTAGCCATGATACACACACAAAAAAATGAGTATTATTAAGCTAATCAGAATCTATAAGACTTTCAAATATAAAATATTCTTATTTTACCAATTATTTTAAATTTTAATAATTACACAGAATATTTTTAAAGTTTTTCTTAGAGGTTGTCTCTCATTAAGAAATGCGCAAACAGAGTAAATGTGAGATCAGTCATGTACAGCAATGCTAAAATAAATGTAAGATTTTTGAATGGATGACTGACTAATAACCACAAAACAATTTCTAAATATGATTATCCACTAAACAGGAACCAAGTAGTCTTAAAGAAACAGCCGATCCAAAGTTGGGCAGAAAAAGTACAAGATTAACCTTGGCCAACTTGTGCCAAGAAATAAGGAAATTCTCAGGAATGATGGGGACCTCTGAAAAGGACGCAGAAGACAGTTTGGAGAGAGTTTAACTGGCCGAATTAAGCCAATTTAAATGAATCAGAACTCATCACATAAAATAAAAATCCATGAATCCATACTGATATAAATAATAAAGAAAAAATGCTTTCTCTTAGAGCGCTACTAATAAATATAGAAAGAATGATAAAATTAGAATTAACCAAATTAACAAATTGCCATTGGGCAATTTTCATAGTAATAATTGATTCCGATGAGAAACACCAATGGGTGAAAGTTTAATGAGAACAGAATGTTGTATATTACTGTCTGGGCACAGTGGTTCACTTATGTAATCCCAGCACTTTGGGAGGCCAAGACGCACAGATCACCTGAGGTCAGGAGTTTGAGACCAACCTGGCTGACATGGTGAAACCCCATCTCTACTAAAAATACAAAAAATTAGCCAGTTATGGTGGTGGGTTCCTGAATCCCAGCTACTTGGGAGGCTGAGGCAGGAGAATCGCTTGAACCCAGGAGGTGGAGGTTGCAGTGAGCCAAGACCATGCCCCTGCACTCCAGCCTGGGTGACAAGAGCAAGACTATATCTCAAAAACAAAAACAAAAAATGAATATTGTGTATTACTGAGAGTATGCATGTAAATATGACATAATATTAATAACTGAGGCATTTGGGTAAAGGGCATACAGATTTCTATGTACTCTCCTAACTATTTTTGGAAATGTAACAGTATATCAAAATTTTACTTATCCAAAAATCTTCCACGTCAGACCCATACAGCCTCCTATAGAGTATTTTTATTTATTAACTATGTTTTATTCTTAAACCTATTATTTTGTTCAGGATTTATATAGACTTCCTGTGGGTATATTTGAAATACAAGGGGAAACATATTTTTAAACAGTTCCAAATATTGGGTGAAGATGAAAAATAATAAATACAGTTAAATGCTGTATTTTAGTCAATGAAGTTTTAGTCAATGAAGACTTCACATAATCAACTTTGCATAATGAAGGTTTAGTCAATGATAGACTACATATACAACACTAGTCCCATAAGATTAGAATACCATATTTTTAATGTACCTTTTCTATGTTTTGATATGTTTAGATGTACAAATACTTCCCATGGTGTGACAATTGCCTACAGTATTCAGTACAGTAGCATGCTGTGTAGGTTTATAGCCTCTGAACAATAGGCTACCAGGTAGCCTAGGTGTAGAGTACATCTGGGTTTGTGTAAATACGCCCTATGATGTTGACACAATGACAAAAATCACCTAACCATGCATGTTTTGGAAAGTATCATCCTTGTTAAGTGACACATGACTGTTCCAGAATTTATTTTTCCAAATATTCAACAGTCATTTATTGCAAGTTTACTATGTGACAGATGTAACTCTACACTTTGGGTTTAAAATGAGATTTGTCAGGAAGAAATGTCCAAATGGTATGAGTTTGTGAAGGCAGAAGGGTACCGCACACTTTCATGCATGGAGAAAGAACCATTCCCTTCTTTGACACATACCTTTGTGCTCTATCAATATAAATTACCAGTTTTTTGTTGACCGTGTTTAGTGGGCAAAGCCTATGCTTAAGCTCTGAGTGAGAAGGAAATACAAATAACATTTAAGCCCTGTCTTCCAGAAACTCAAATTCAGGGAGAAGATATAAGGAAGGGGAAAAAATAACTAATGATAAAAGAAGATATTTTGGAATGGAGACCAAAAAAGAATATGGAAACATAAGAAATAGATGAATCCTTGCCAACAGATACATTTTTTTTAAAAAATGCTCAGTCAGGCACGGTGGCTCACACCTGTAATCCCAACACTTTGGGAGGCTGAGGCAGGCAGATCACCTGAGGTCGGGAGTTTGAGACCAGCCTGACAAACATAGAGAAACCCTACCTCTACGAAAAATACAAAATTAGCCAGGCGTGGTGGTGCATGCCTGTAATCCCAGCTACAGGGAGGCTGAGGCAGGAGAATCACTAGAACCCGGGAGGTGGAGGTTGCAGTGAGCTGAGATTGCACCATTGCACTCTAGCCTGGGCAACAAGAGCGAAATTCCACCTCCAAAAAAAAAAAAAAAAGAAAAGAAAAGAAAAGAAAATGCTCAATATCACTAATCATCAGGGAAATGCAAATCAGAACCACAATGACATGTCATCTCACACTTGTTAGATTGGCTATTATTTGGACAAGAGATAACAAGTGTTGGTGAGAGGTAGTGCCAGGTCTATTAATGTGGAGGTGAGACAGCTGCAGAAGAGGCATGAGCAGGAATGATTATTTCAAACTGCTAAGGAGTCAGGTGTGTGGAGAAGAGGCAACTCTTGAACACGGCTAGTGAGAATGTAAACTAGTACAGCCATTACCGAAAACAGTATGGAGGTTCCTTAAAAAACTAAAAAAACAATTAACATATGATTCAGCAACCTCACGTCTGGATATATATCCAAAGGAAAAGAAATTAGTATTTCAAAGACATAGCTGCGCTTTCATATTCATTGCAGCATTAGTCACAAGCCAAGATACAAAAGCAATGTATAAATACTTTCTGAGAAATGCCTCGTACGTGATTTTGTCGTTGTGTGAACATCGTAGAGTGTACTTACATAAATTCAGATGGCATGGCTTACTACACACCTAGGCTGCATGGTATAGCCTGTTGTTCCTAAGCTATAAACCTGCATAGCATGTCACTGTACTGAATACTGTAGGCTACTGTCATCCAATGGGAAGTATTTGTGTATCTCAACGTATCAAAACAGAGAAAAGATACCATAAAAATATAATCTAATCTTATGGAATCAGCATGAGTTCTAGAAATCTAATGTACAGCATGGTGACTATAGTTAATAAAACTTTATTGTATACCCTCAAAATTTGCTAAGAGCATAGATCTTAAATGTTCTCACCTCACATACACAAATAACTATGTGAGATGATGGACATGTTAATTAGTTTAATTGCTGTAATCACCACACATCGTTTGTTTTATTTTCCCCCTAACTCCAAGTTTAGAATCACCAGATGAAATTTTGAGACCACGACGACTGAGGCTTGGTGATCATTCTCCTAATAAACAGTAAATTTTATTAGACATGAACTTGGAACGTATCTGGAATTCAAAATAATTGTTGCACCAGAGTTAAGGAAATTACATTTTGGTTTATTTTATGTGAACACATGCATTTCTAATCTGTATTAATATAATATTAACTGCAACGACAACATATCATAAGATTATTTTTTGCCTTGCTTACAAAAATGTAAAATGATTTCTGATTTTGGTAGTTATTCACAATCTTTTATAAGTGACTTTTATCGTATGAAACTTTAAAATGTCTAAACATAGACGATGTGATAGAAATATACAGTAAGTTTTCATTTAGATGCAAAGTAGTTAGCAATTGAAAACCTCTAATTAGAAGCTCACATTCCAGAGATGGTTACAATGAGTGTTTAAGCCCTCTTTCTCTCAAGTATTAAAGGGTTTGTTATTTAACGTAAGGATGTAAGACTTTTTTTTTTTTTTTTTTTTGAGATGGAGTTTCGCTCTTGCTGCCCAGGCTGGAATGCAATGGCGCAATCTCGGCTCACTGCAACCTCCGCCTCCCAGGTTCAAGCGATTCTCCTGCCTCAGCCTTCTGAGTAGCTGGGATTACAGGCATGTGCTACCACACCTGGCTAATTTTGTATTTTTTAGCAGCGATGGGGTTTCTCCATATTGGTCAGGCTGGTCTCAAACTCCCGACCTCAGGTGATCTGCCCGCCTCAGCCTCTCCAAAGTGCTGGGATTACAGGTGGGAGGCACCAAGGATGTAAGACTTTTTTATTCATTGCTAAAGTAAGTGGTGTTTAAGATGTGAGTCAATTAGAAATGTTACACAGGTGCCTTAATTTTTATAAGAAGAAAAGAGAAGTATGGAGGTAGGCTAACAGTCAGTACCCTTCAGAGTTATTTTTTAGACCTAAAGATTAAGTCTTTTGCGTAGCCATTTTCAAACAATTATGTTGCCTGCTCTGGCTTAAGTTTGGCTAAATGATGCTGCTGGCATATTGTAACAACTATCTTAAATGAATGCTCAGAATGACAGTAAGCTGGGACTTCAATGAGATTAAAAGTTTTGTGACATTTTTTGCCTGTTTGGTAATAAATGTTTATATATGTGATATAATATGTAAACCTGAGATAACAGGTGTTGTTATATCTCACCTGTAAGCAAGGTTAGTGGCAACTATGGCCCACAATGACCATTAACTGATGGAGGTTACCAATATCTATAAACCTACACAGCATGTCACTGTACTGAATACTGTAGGTTATTGTCATTCAATAATTCTGAATGACCAAATTGGCTTAAGGCAGTTTGTAATCAAAGCTGCTAGTGCGAAAGAGAGACTTATACCCATGAGACAACGAACAGACAATTGCACAGGCACACACCTAGTTTTTAGAGTACGGGGGACCTTTTATCCCTTCTATGCATGTGTATGTGATACGTGTCAATCAAAATGTTTAGTTTAGATACACTGAATAATTTTATGTGGGATAAGGTCTTATGTTGAATTATCCTATAATAAACATAAACAATTGTAAAGTTTATGCTTAATTGGTTTCCACTTTTTATGGCAAAACCAGTGGAGTGAATATATTGCAGTTCCTATCGTACTGTATCTTTCATAGCTGGTGGATATTATGAAAATTAAACATGTTTAAAAGTTTGAATATCAGAAGTTTTATAAAATTGAAACATTTTAAGATCTTCCTTTTGGAATAGTGTGGCTTTTCATTCTTTTTTTAAGGGAAGTTCATAAATTTTGCTTTAAATCTACAGTAGAATTTAAAGAAAGAGACCAGGCAGTGGCTCACACCTATAATCGCTGAACTTTGGGAGGCCAAGGCAGGTGGGTCACCTGAGGTCAGGAGTTAGAGATCAACCTGGTCAACATGATGAACCCTGTCTCTACTAAAAATACAAAAAAAATAGCTGGGTGTGATGGCGGGCGCCTGTAATCCCAGCTACTGGGGAGGCTGAGGCAGGAGAATCACTTGAACCCAGGAGGCGGAGGTTGCAGTGAGCCGAGATTGTGCCATCGTGCTCCAGCCTGGGCAACAAGAGCTAAACTCTGTCTCCAAAAAACAAACAAACAAACAAACAAACAAACAAAAGCCCCAAAAAACATTAAAGAAAGAGAATAGCATATAGAATTTTAAGAAAAAATTCTGGTCTTGTCCCAGAGATTCTGAAAATTTATGGGACACAATTTACAAAGACAAAGCACCTGGTAATTTCAAGAAACTGAAACATAAGAAAGGTGGTGTAAAGAATATTTTGCTTTTATTTTCCACTGATACAATGGAAGTAGCAAGGGTTAAGCTTTGCATTTCATCATTTTGGCAGTGATAATGGTGGTGGTAGTGTGATTTGCAGGCAAGGAGGATGCTTACTGATTTTCAGCACAGTATTTACTGTGAAGTAATAGTAAACATTTTGCTAAAGTTTCTCATATTCTATCACATAGCCAAGTTTTCTATTATTATTACATGTTAAGATAAACATTAAATGATAAAGCACATGGTAACTACTAAAGTCTGTTAAAAGTCATTGTACAAACTTGCTACTTTCATTCCCTCCACATTTTTTCAGGCTTAGTAGAAAATAGTCTTAATTCAATCAAGAAGGATAAAGATGTCAAAACACTGTACCAATTTAGATGTGGATTTACTTAGGTTTCACAAATGTTTTGAAGATGCCTGATTTATTTCCATATGTTGAAATATTTAAGGTCTAAAATTATGTTCAGTTTTTAGAAGAAACTTTGTGCATGATAAACTCTGAAATCTTGTCCACACAGAGAAAGGCTCTAGTTTTGAAAACTGATTAAAATATACATATCAAACTAGATAACTCAAATAATAATTTTGTATTTTTAAAATGTTACTGCATTCTTGGCATAAAATGAAATACATCCCAAGCATAAATGATCAAACACATTGATTCGATTGAGACCAATATTACTCCTGAATATTTCTCTGTGTTAGATAGGAAGAACCAGTGTTGAGTACCCACTCCTCAAAAGGCGCCGTGCTAGCTGTCATGGAATACAGCAACCCTATCCTGCTGTGCATTTCAGGGAGCTAAGTGATGACCTTAGCCCAGGTAGTATTCTCCCTAGTGCCCGGATACTGATGCACCAGGTCAAATCATTTCACTTCACTTGTTCATTTTGTTACCTTAAAAAAAAGAAAAGAAGAAGTAGTACATTAATGCAGGACTTAATTTCCTAAGAAAGCTACAAGTTCTGAAATTAGTCCAAGAACAAAATTTTCCTAATATTATGAAAGGTCGTTTTTTTGATATACTGTTAGGAAGATGCCATGGAAGGATTGGAGATTTATTTGATGCTTTAGTAAAAAAATTATTTCAAAGAGACTTCGTTGATTTTTTTTCTTTTAAATAGGATACTCAGTATATTGGAATAGATAGATTTGGCCAAACCAAGGTGACGTCTTAAGTTGGAGACTATCTGTAAAATTTTGGTAGGAATTAAGTAATTTCTTTTAAGGTACATGGCATGCGTTGCTTAATGACAGGGATACATTGTAAGAAATGCATGGTTAGATGATTTTGTCACTGTAGAAACATCATAGGTTGTACTTTCACAAATGGTATATAGCCTATTGGTTCTAGGCTACAAACCTGTACATCATATTACTGTACTGAATACTGTAGGCAATTGTAACACTATGGTAAGTTTTTGTGTATCTAAATGTAGAAAAGGTAAAGTAAAAAGTAAAAATACAATAATATAATCTTATAGGACCCTCATCATATATGCAGTCTGTCATTGATCAAAATGTCCCTCTGTGATGCATGACTGTAAATAAAGTCAAATATCTAAGCTAAAGGCTATACAGTTACATTTTTATAATACAATGGATTAAAATGAACAATGTAATGAATAACCACTGTGATTTCCTAAGATCATAAAAATACAACATTTTGAGTAAAATTTTAGTTTCTTTGGAAGCAACTAGAATATAACTAGAATATAGAAACTATTGATAATCTCAGCATTCTTACGATATTTTTACTTTTCTAGTAAATTGACTAGTGTAAATTATAATGGAACTCCTTTTCTTTTTCTTTTTTTTTTTTTGTGTGTGTGTGTAAGTTGGAGTCTTGCTTTGTCACCCAGGCTGGAGTGCAGTGGCACGATCTTGGCTCACTGCACCCTCCACTTCCCAGGTTCACGGGATTCTCCTGCCTCAGCCTCCCAAGTAGCTGGGATTACAGATGTGCGTCACCACGCCCAGCTAATTTTTGTATTTTTAGTAGCCACGGGGTTTCACCACGTTGGCCAGGCTGGTCTTGAATTCCCGACCTCGTGATCCACCCACTTTGGCCTCCAGAACTCTTTTTTTAAACTTTTAAGTTCAGGAGTACAAGTGCAGGCTGGTTACATAGGCAAACTTGTGTCATGGGGGGTTGTTGTACCAATTATTTCATCACCCAGATATTAAGCCTAGTACCCATTAGGTTTTTTTCCTGATCCTCACCCTCCTCTCATCCTTCACCCTCTGAAAGTCCTCAGTGTATGTTGTTCCCCTTTATGTGTCCGTGTATTTTCATCATATAATGAAACTCTTGATGGTAACCATGATTCCTGTTACGGTATCATATGCTGAAAATATATAGTTATATACTCAGAGGAAGAAGCATAAGTTGGGGAATCTTTTTTTTTCACCTCACTAAAGAATATTCATTTATTTATAATTATTGCTAAGTAAACTTCTCTTTTAAACAGGAACGTAAAAACACGGTAGGGCTTTGCAGAAGTGAAATCTCTAAACAGTTGGTTTGTATACATGTCAAAATAAGTTACAATGGAATTTATCCAGGAGTTTCCAAGTCACCCGAGAGGCTGTGCACCTCTTTTGAGAAGGTTAGGGAGGGGTGCAGATAGGAGC
Organism: Theropithecus gelada; assembly: GCF_003255815.1. Classification (NCBI taxonomy): domain Eukaryota; kingdom Metazoa; phylum Chordata; class Mammalia; order Primates; family Cercopithecidae; genus Theropithecus; species Theropithecus gelada. Next base: position 155,289,166 of record NC_037672.1, read on the forward strand.
CTTGTTGAGACCACCCCCCAGTTCAAACTATGAGTTGTACTGTTTCCTCCTCCTAGCTTTGCCCATCAGGCCCAAGGCACAGGGCAGGGGTTGTTCAAGTATAGAACCTCACAGAGGGCCAGTGACGGTGGCAGGGCTCGGGGAGGGAAAGGAGAGCCCCACCCCGAGGGCCAGACCTTCTCCAAGACCAAGGCCACTGAAATGGCAGGAGGGAGGAGGAGGAGGAAGTACAGGGTTCTTTTTGCTACCAGGGGAGAAAGACGTTGTGGGAAGAGGTAGTTGCGAGGGATGATGCCTTCTGCTCAGCAGGAGAAAATGTCTTGTGCAGTGGCGGGGTCACTGCCACCTATCTGAGGGTCATCATAGCGGGCACCTGGGAGACCATGGGGCCTTGGGATCTGGGAGCCACACTTGGGCCACTTCGTCCACCCCTCAGTCCTGATCACAGTCACCCTGAGGCCTGACTTGGTCCTTCACTTAAGGATTCAGCCTTGGGGGTGGCTGCACTGCAGATCAGTTCCTCCCACCCCAGGCTGTTCCCCTCTCCGGGTTTCTGGGCTGAAACTAGTGGTTTCATCTGTGCCTTTGGGGATGGCCCCTGCCTGCTCCTCCCCACTGAAGCCTCAGGAGGCAAGTGGGTGGGGGTCCTGGTGCCCTAGAGTTCCTGAATGTGCTATTTCACTGCCCTGGGCCTGTCGTCTCTGGTTCCAAGGGCAGGAGCTGGCATGGGAACAGAGGGGAAGAGTGCAGGCGAGCAAGGGAGCGAGCTGTTGGCTAAGCAGTCAACAGCCCTGGTGGCCGCAAATGAGACATGGGATGGAGCAAGTCAGTGACTCCAGGGGCCAGGCAGGGGTGGAAGGCTTCCCAGCTCTGCTTTCTCCTGCCTCCCACCCCAGCCTTCTGAGGCTGTTGCCAGTGGCTCCCCCTCCAGGGCCAGGACGACAGTCCCCATGGAGACCCAGTCCTGCCCAGCCAGGCTGCTCAGGGTGGGTGGGTAGGAAGCACACACAGCACACAAGGAAGCTTACACTTGGAGAAAGAAAATGCATCTCCATCAGAAAAGGTCATAGGTGACACAGAGTTGGAAAGAAAAAAATAATAAGTTACCTTCAGAAGACTCTGTTTGCTCAAAAAAAACCTTGTTTTTCCTCTGTGGGCTTCGATTTCCTTTTTAAAATATATTGCTCTTTCCAGGGAGCTGCTGACTCGTGACTGTCCCCATTGGAAGGTAGACACTGAGGAATAAGAAATGACTGCAGTCCCCCTCACCCACAGGTGGTCCTGGGCCTCCCCCAAGGACAGCCCTTCTTGGTCCCCCATGGTACCCTCACTCTGCCCTGCCCCCGCTTCTGGTTTTGTTAGTGTGTGCCTGATGCAGGGCCTGTCCTGGCTTTGTTCCTGGTGGGGGCCCCCTGGTGTGGAGCTCCAGCTAGGGCCAAAGTGGATGACGTGTTGCAATCCACTTTAGGGACACCCAGACAGAAGTTGGGGAATCTTTAAAAACAAATCAACTTGATTGTACCTGGCCTATAATTAAAGGTCAAAAATGAACCGAGTTTATTATTTATGCATGGTGATTATATTTTATTTAAAAATAATTTTAAAATTACAAATGTATTATTTGTTTCTTATATAGTTTTTCTCTATATATATTTCTGTATAAAAAGACAAACTTTCAAACATATAAATAACAACCACAACAAAATTCTCCCAACCATTTAATTCTTTACTTTGAAGAGTTTTTAAAAATAGTGGCAAGTGGCCAGGCATATGTAGGCGATCAGTTAGGGTGGTGGGAGAAATTATAAGAAAAAGAAGCAAACCTTCTTGGAAGGCTGGGAGGTTTTGCAAAAGCCTCAAAAGAGAATTTAGCTGAAGGCAGCTGAATTCCCTCAGGGTAGATAACAAGAAAGTGTAAGGGAATTGATCTAGATAAGTTAGTTTGTTTAGGCCATGGAACCTGGCCTTTAATCGTTATGCACAGGACTACTCTCTTAGGGTAGGGGAAGGGTACGAACATGTTAGTTACCCACAAGTTGCGTTAACTCAAAGCCTTTGTCATTAAATCTGTACTAAATAAATGCCCGCAGTGCTGGCTTGTTGGGGCTGTGGCTGCTGTGACTCTTTACAGCACCCTCCTCGGTGTCTGTGGGCAGCCTGGTCCCCTAGCTGCAGGCCTAGGCAAAAACCTGTGTTTTCATACATGTTTTCATCTGGCACTTGGCCACGGTCTGTGGGGCAGACCTGGCAGGTGATGCCCTGTGTGAGTGATGCTGCAGTGGATTGCAGTGGAACCCTTGAAAACAAAGGTAAAGAGACTGTGCAGTCAGTAAATCATTGGTGTCTGCTTGGGATTTCCAAGTTCGAGGGAATTGTTCAGGCTAGGGTTTCATCATGGGACAACAGTTACCAGCTCAACAGATAAAAGTATTGAAACAGCTGCTTAAAGCTAGTGGAGCCTTGGTTTTGCAGGCTTAATTACGTGACCTAATGCAAACTTGTTTCCCATAATCCCTGGTTCCCAGAAGAAGGCATGCTAGACATGGAGCTCTGGGAACAAGTGGGGAGAAATCTCAAACAACATCATGCACAAGGGCAATGAGTCCCAGTAACATCTCTAACATTATTGGCTTTAGTTAGGACTGCTTTGGTCCTGCTCTACATGTAAGAACCTAAAATGGGAAGGGAGGAAAAACCATCACCTACCTTAGTGCCTCCTCCTTCTCCCTCAGCCCAGCCATTACCAGGTAAAAATAGCAAAGAGGAAACAAAGGTTTTGCCTGAGTCCCCTCCTCCAATAAATTGGAAAAAAGGTGAGAGATATACTATAGCTATGGGTCCCTGTCTTAGGCAAGCACCATTAGAAGGGGAGCTCTTAGCCTGCCTGGTAATGCAAGATCACAAGGCAATCAGGTATATGAACTCATTTCTTTTGACACTTATAAAGAGATAAGAAAAAGCATTAGAAAAAATGGAGCTGCTAGCCCATTTACAAGAGGGTTAATTGAGGTCATTCTGCAGACCTCTTGCTAATAATGGCCACTGTTATCATCCCTCCCCTAACCTTGAGGTGGCTCTCTCAAGATGCAATTTGGGTAGAATAGTAGCCTTTAAAGGGAGAGAAATTACAACGAGGCCATGAATTAGCTGAGGAGCAATTAAAAGCCAGCCATATAGAACCATCAAACAGCCCTTGGAATTTGCCCATTTTCATCATTTCCAAAAGGTCTGGCAAGTGGAGACTTTTGCATGACTTACAAGCTATCAGTGCTAATTTGCAACCTGTGGGGACCCTTCAACAGGGTCTCCCCTCCCCCACGGTGATTCCTCAAGATTGGCCTATAGTCATTATTGACTTAAAAGACTGCTTTTATACTATTCCCCTCGCAGAACAGGACAGAGAAAAATTTGCATTTACAATACCAGCTATCAATAATGAAAGGCCAGTTCACCAATTTCACTGGAAAGTGCTTCCTCAAAGAATGCTAAACAGTCCTACCATGTGTCAGTATCATGTAAACCAGGCTTTGCTCCCCAGTAGAAAAGGATTTTCTAATTGTAAGATTATTCATTTGATGGATGATATTTTACTGGTGGCCCCAACAGAGCCAGTACTTTTAAGTTTGTATGCCTCTGTCATAAAGAATATACAGTTAAGAAGTTTAATCATGGCACCTGAAAAAGCACAAATGTCCTCTCCTTGGAAATATCTTGGGTACATACTAAGATATTACCAGTCAGTAAGACCTCAAAAGGTTAAATTAAATACTAGCAACTTACATACCTTAAATGATTATCAAAAATTACTGGATGATATTAACTGGCTTCATCCCACCTTGGGCATAACTACTGATAAGTTGCAAAATCTGTTTTCTATCCTAAAGGGCAATACAGTCCTAGACTCTCCCAAGTATTTTTTTTATTTTTATTTATTTTTATTTTTTTTTGAGACGGAGTCTCGCTCTGCCGCCCAGGCTGGAGTGCAATGGCCGGATCTCAGCTCACTGCAAGCTCCGCCTCCCGGGTTCACGCCATTCTCCTGCCTCAGCCTCCCGAGTAGTTGGGACTACAGGCGCCCGCCACCGCGCCCGGCTAGTTTTTTGTATTTTTTTAGTAGAGACGGGGTTTCACCATGTTAGCCGGGATGGTCTCGATCTCCTGACCTCGTGATCCGCCCGTCTCGGCCTCCCAAAGTGCTGGGATTACAGGCTTGAGCCACCGCGCCCGGCCTCTCCCAAGTATTTAACTCCTGCAGCAAAAAGATAAATTGAGGAAATAGAGCAAGCTATTTCTCAGAGGTAACTAGATTGCATAGACCAAAAATATTCAATTCAATTGTTTGTTTTTCCTACTAAACATTCCCCAACAGGATTAATAAGGTGGAGGCCTCAGGGCTACACTTCCTAGAATAGGTTTTTTGCTCACATACTGGGACTAAAACTCTATCTCCCTATATCCATCTAGTTAGTAAAGTCATCTATTCAGGCCACAGATGATGCAATCAGTTGCTAGATTATGACCCGGATGTCATCAGAATTCCTTTAAGTAAAAAGCAATTTGAAGCAGTATTTCCCCTGTCTCTAGATCTTCAGATAGCACTCTCTGATTACACAGGTCATATAGAGCATGCCCTTCCTCCTGATAAACTTTTCAGTTCTTACCTCATACTCCTGTAGTTGTGCCTACAAAAGAAGTTCACTCCCTCATATCTAACGCTTTAATGCTTTTTACTGATGGCTCTGGTAAACATGGAAAAGTGGCTTTTCTGGTGGAAACCACATACTTCCCTCATTCGTTCTGGATTTACTAGCCCTCAGAGAGCTGAGGTTGTAGCCTTAATATTGGCCCTGGAAACATTTTCCACTTAGCCTATCAACATTGTTAGCGACCCTGATTACTCTGTTTATTTATTGCAGAACCTTAAAACAGCCCTCATTAAGCCCACTCTCGAGCCCACCCTGTGTGCACTTTTTCTACGACTTCAGCAATTGCTAGGTCAATGTACACATCCTATTTTTATTACACACATTCGAGCCCACAGCTCACTGCCTGGCCCACTAATTCATGGCAATAATCAAGCAAGCCTACAAGTTATGCATCACTACTTGACCAAGTCACCCAATAGCATCAATTTTTCCACCAAAATTGGAGAAACTTACCCAAAGACTAGCTAAACAAATTATCCTGCAATGCTCAGATTGCCAGCTCACAGGCACATCCCCTCCTTCAACAGGTGTTAACTCTAGAGGATTAGAACCTAATCAGTTATGGCAAACATATCCCTGAATTTGGAAAACTAAGATATGTACAGGTATCCATTGATACCAATTCTCACCTAATTAGTGCACATGCTTTTCCTCGAGAGTCCATTCAATATGTTATTAAACATCTTCTCTTAACTTTTGCATTTATGGGGCAGCCCACAAAAACTATAACTGATAATCGTCTGGCTTATGCCAGCTCACAATTTCAACAATTTTGTCACACATGGAACATCCAACATTCTGGAGGCATCCTGTATAGCCCCCAAGGACAGGCCATATTAGAACATGCCCAGTCCCCCATTAAAAATATGCTCAAAAAACGAAAAAGGGGGAATATGAGTAAGGATCCTGCAACACGACTAGCACAAGCCTTATTTATCCTTAATTTTTAAAATTTAGATGATAAATTTCAATCAGCCATAGAAAAGCACTTTGCTAAGATTTCTCAAGACACAAAACCTGCAGTTTTATGGAAAGATGTAAATAGTAATGTACAGTGTGGTCCAAATGATTTGCTTAAATGGGGAAGAGGATATGCTTGTGTTCACACCCTCTCAGGTCCTCTTTGGATTCCAGTACAATGCATCAAACCATACCATGGCATGGCTAGGACCCAACCTGGTACCAGAAATGAAGGAGTTAACCCTACAAGACCCAGAGCCCCGGACGATGCTGCTTCCACTGATAACACAAGCCCCGAATATCACCTGGGGGATGCTGAAGAAGATGACTTAGGAGGCTGAGCAAATCTTGCTCCAGACACAGACACCATTCACTGCAGATAATTTGTTCCTTGCTATGCTTTCTGTTGCACATAGCAACTATTGTACGATATTAACCTTTTTTATTCTCTCACTTTGCCTGCAACCTGTACCTTCTACAATCTATTAAGCCCATCTTCTAAATCCCCCTTTTTTCTGCCCTGTTACTTGGGCAGATACCCCCTTCCCAGCCTCTCATAACATAACTGCTTGGCTGGAAGGGATAGATTTACCCCCACTGGGGTCCCTCATTAATGGCACACATTGGACTAACATGCCAGGTAACACTATATATCACTCCACTATCCTCCCAGTGTGTGTTAGTTATAAGAGTTCTAACCCTTCACCTGCCCAAACACAATTATGGCTACATCATGGCAAAGGAAATGGTTTAACAGTCTTAGTTGCAGGTAGCCTCAAACCGGGCAACACAATTAATGCCACTTTCCCAAACATTCCTCCCTGTGCTAAAGAACAAAGTCAGGAAAGTAATGGATTCCACTTTAGCTGGGAGGTCTGTCATGGGGACAAGCCCGTAGCCTCCAGTTAGGCAATTATAACATCTTAGACTGGAGCCCCCACACCATTTGCAGGGCGATAGTACTGATGTCCACTTCTATCGTGGCATCAATGACAGTTTTGTAGCCACATCCCGTTCCCCTATAATTTGGGCCAATAGGGGAATGAGACATCCCAGACCCCATGTAGAGTCCATGTCACCCCAGGACACTTTATGGCACCTGGGACATCTTAGCACGTCCCTTAACACTTGGCATGGGAGGTATCATAATTCCAGTCACAATTATACTCTGACCTTTTTTCATTATCACACTGATCAGTGCCTGATTTGCACTACTCATCCACATGTTTTCCTTATGGGAACCAATATTTCTATTACACCTCAAAACTCCTCATTAGTGACCCGAGTGCAGGGACAGGCTTGGTTCACCTCTTCTATCACTAATTAGAATATATCTAATTTAAATCTTACTAGTGCCATGGTATTGAGGAGACAATCTGAGGCATTCCTATCAGTCAATTTAACATGCAATGGGTAAAGTTCCTCTGCCCTTGCAACCTTCAAACATGCCCTGTCCCAGGTGAGACACAAAAGATTCAGTTACACTTATAGCCTTATAGTCTCAGCCATAGTCATCCTAGCAACTACTAGTGTTGCTGTAGCCATCTATTACTGAATCAGTACAAACAGCCACTTTTGTAGATAATTTGGCCAGAAATGTGTTTAATGAACTTCTCTTACAGCAGGGTATAGATCAAAAGATTCTTGCATGTCTGCAAGCCCTCAGGGCTTCCTTGGAATATGTGTGGGAGCGACAAGATGCACTGGCATTTCGACAGCAATTAAACTGTGACTAGGAGCATAAGCATATCTGTCACTTCTCTGCCTTGGAATCAATCGATACATAGTTGGGATGAGGTGAAACAACACCTCTGGGGAACCTTACACGATAATTTAACAGCAGACATAAGGCAACTTAAAACTAAAATTTTGGAATCCCTAAACGCCACAGATCTACATGCCCAACAAACAGCCATATGCAAGGCCATATGGAAGGATGTGTTAGAACATCTCTCCTGGATAGACCCGCACTCCTGGGGGTCACTCCTTAATTGGAAAAGAATGTTACTAATTATACTCATGTTTGTCTTATGTTATTTACTAATTCTAGGATGCAAAGCCAGAACATGAGCAGTGACTTCTGCACCAGACAGACTTGTTGCTGCACACATCTGTGCTCTTCAGTTAACAAAACCTGATGCAAAAACAAAAAAAAAACAGAAGGGGATAGATGTAGAAGATTGGTCAGGGTGGTGGGAGAAATTATAGGAAAAAGATGCAAACTTTCTTGGAAGGCCGGGAGGTTTTGCAAAAGCTTCAAAAGAGGCTTTGGCTGAAGGCAGCTGAATTCTCTCAGGGTAGATAACAAGGAAGTGTAAGGGAACTGATTTAGATAATTTAGTTTGCTTAGGCCTTGGAACATGGCCTTTAATCATCCACACACAGGACTGTTCTCTGGGGGTCAGGAAGGGGGAGGGTCTGGGGCAGGGGGTGACCATGTTAATTACCCACAAGTTGTAATGACTGAAAGCCTATGTCATTAAATCTGCACTAAATAAATGCCCACAGCACTGGCTTGTTGGGGCTTTGGCTGCTGTGACTCTTTATGGCACCCTCCTCTGTGTCTATGAGTGGCCTGGTCCCCTAGCCGTGGGCCCACGCAAAAAACCTGCGTCTGCATACATTTTTTCATCTGTCACTCGGCCAGAGTCTATGGATCAGACCTGGCAGGCATGGTGGCTTATGCCTGTAATCCCAGCACTTTGGGAGGCCGAGGCGAGTGGATCACCTGAGGTCAGGAGTTTCAGATCAGACTGGCCAATATGGTAAAACTCTGTCTCTACTAAAAATACAAAAATGTGCCAGGTGTGGCAGCATGGACCTGTAATCTCAGCTACTTGGGAGACTGAAGCAGGAGAATCGCTTGAACTTGGGAAGCGGGGGTTGCAGTGAGCCAAGATTGCGCCACTGCACTCCAACCTGGATGACAAGAGGGAAACCCTGTCTCACAAAACCAAACCAAGCCAAACCAAACAAAACAAAACAGAAAAATACAGGCAAGTTCAGAGAGTAATGTAATAAATATTTCTCTATCCAACATGCAGAATGAACAAAGATTAATGTGTAACTTTTGTTTCAGATGTTTTCATACAAAATAGATGTAACACTTGGTGAAAATAGAATTACCTTGCAGCTGGACTGAAACAGCACTACGCATATCTGCAAGGATGCATGGAAGTCTGGTATGACCCTTGGCCATAGTAGGATTAGGTATACTAGTTAATGATTTATGTTACGCTGTTTAAAATCTGAAACTCTTTTGGAAGGACTCTGTACTGACTTGCTTACTTAGTTTAAAAATATATAAATTACTAGTTTGCACCTAGTTTAACCAATTTTACAGCCTGGCTTTAGCTGTGTGGCTTGGAGTATATAAAAGACCTCTCTACATATGTTTTTTCCTGGGCTCCCCTAAAACTAGGATAGCCTGTACATATCTTGGCGGTTCATTATCTGAAACTGACATATGCTGTGCAACTGAGAAAGGACCCTATGGCTGTATTTGGAAGTTTTCAGACCTCCCTATGATTGCTTGCACTTTCTTGCTATATTTGTATTGAGCCGTTTCTTTTACTTTTACCACCTGTTTGTTGCTGCTATATAGAAAAGCAATTGCTTTTGGTACATTTATTTTGCATCCAAGAAAACTGATCAACTCATAATTTCTAAAATAGAGCTACAAATCTTTGGGATTTTCTAACTACACACACATATTATCAGTATATAATATTTTTTATTTTTAATCCCTGTTGGGTTTTTTTTATTGCACTGAATAGAAATTCCAGGGAAATGTTAAACTAAGTGACGTTAGCAGTTACTGTTGTCTTTTTCCTGTTGTTAAAAGGAATGCTTTCGATATGTCACCATTATTTATGGTGTTTACCTTTCAACAGATTAAGGAATTTCACTTTGTACTTGATTTTTGTTTGAGGTTTTGCTGTTCCTTTTTAATCTTAAATAGTTTTTGTATTTTATAAATTCTTTTTCTGTATCAGAAATAATGACATGATTTTACTTTTTTATTCTTTTAGTGTGGCAAATTACATTAACTTTCTAGTGTTAAACACCTTCTTGGGGAATAAGCTCAATTTGTTGTGCATATATATATGTACACATACATACACATACATTGGTTTTAATACATTGCTAGATTCAATGTATTAATATTTCTGTTTAATATGTTTTGCATTTTAATAGACAAGTGTGACTTGTGATTTTCCCTTTTCCTACTGTACTCAGTAATTATCAAGAGAATACTAAAATAGATTTCAGGTGCTCCTCATTGCATCTGATAGTTTAGTGTCTATCCTCTGCTATTCTAGAATTCTACATTTGCATTGCGAGTCAGGAACCTAGTTCTTTCTATATCCCAGCTCCAACCATTCTCCCTAACAGAGAAAACAGCCATTTTTGATGTTACCAATGATCCTCATGTCCCACTTCACAGTAGATTGTTATTGACGTGGTGAGCAGAATGTCCTCTATCGGTCTTCCTGAGGAAAATATTAGCATTCCTAATTCTCTGAACCTAGCCCTTCTTTCTAAATTGGCCACAACAGCTTTTTGCCTCTTCTTTGATTGCAGGTCATACCTAGGTTGGCTTCTGGGTGCCAATCTAGAAAGTATTACCACTGCTCATGCCTGAGTGTTAAAAACTGTGTCACACAGAATGCTCCCTATTGACAAACTTCCCTTTGTTTAGCAGGAGGCCTCAAGACAGTCTCATCCAACACAAGGTAACCACGTTCTCCAGTTCCTTTGTCCTTCAATATTTCCTCCTTTGATAGGCCCATCACATTCCTCATCAAGATATGCTGAGATTTGACTTGCTATGGTTTTGTTGGTCAGTGGTGAATATGAGGGCAGATTGCTTTTTGATAAGCATTGTTTTTGAGACTTCTATTCTGGAACATGAGAGAATGAACCACTTTGCAAAAGATTCAAGGGAAGCTGGATTCAAGGTTCTCAAATGCATCACCTTAGGTGTCGAGTTTCAGGGTTCCACTCCTCCCCTAGCAGTGTCCTCACTTCAGCATGGGAGACTTACCAAGACTGAAAATTCAGCCTCCCTTGAAGCCTCTTCCACTTCTACAATTAAGTCGTGGGCCTAAATCATCAGCTCTGTTGGCCCTCTGGCTGTGGAAGATGAGAGTTTCGTGAAATACTGTCAAAAAGGTCCTTTGAATGTCACTCTAAACTTTAAGTTGTTAATATATGTAAGCCTGTAACTTTCTCTTTTCAACAAATCATTTGTGATTAGCAGCAGACATCCAACTCCATAGTCCTTATAGTTACTATTTCCAATCTTCTCAAATGCTCAAGATATTACACTATCTCGTGTATCTTCTTTCATCTGTATCCCATCCCAGCTCATCACAGGGGAAAGTCATAGCAATCTTCCTGGTCCAACATGCTAGTCACTATTAATATTCCACCTACCACCAGTAACTGGATCCTTTTTGCAATCCAGCTGAGAGGAGTCAAACCCTACCCTTATGGTCTGTTTCATAGGCCCACTCCTGTCACAACTATCCAAGATGTGGTTCCCTAGAAGCAGAGCCTGAGAAAAGGATTCTTGTTCAAAATTTATTCAGGGAGTGGAGAAGGAGAGGAAAGAAAGCAGCTTAGGGGAGGGAAAGAAAATGAAGTGAAAATACAGTTTCAGCTGGAGACTGTTTTCAACCTGATCTTACAAGAGAGCTGTAAGCACAAATCACCCCCATAGAGCTGGTTACCTTTCAGATAAGGAGACTGGCTTTTTATACCCTCTTGTCATTCAGACATTGGCTGAGGGCTGTCCCTGGAGGATGGTGCATAACTTTCCAGGTGATCTGCATACCATCATCTCAGGGCATTTATTCAGAGAGAAAGAACAGTTATGAGCTGTTAGTAGCCAACACTAATAGCTCCTGGGGCATGAGTGTTCTGACCAAATGAAAGGAATCTGGGCAACGCACTGCAGCATATTTTATGGCCACACTTCAGAACTGGGTTACAAAAAGTGGCTACCTCTTCTATCATCAGGAAGTCACTGAAACAGAACCACCCTTTCACAGCTATAATTTGTCACTACAATAAGGAAAGGACCATACACAAGGAACCACCATAATCATAAAATCACTGTAATTGTGCTATCACTGTCTCAAGATCTAAGCCAAATTGTTCCAATCTACATTAAAAAAAAAAAATAGATGCTCTCCACCCTGCCTTTCAATATTCATGAAAAAGTAGCACATGGTCCCTGGGGCCTCTGCCAAAATTCCAGAAAGAGGAAGAATGTTCTATAACTTTGCTTGCCAAAAGGAGCAAAACCAGCATATCCTGATTCTGCATGAGCACATCCAATTGTTTCTAAATCATGCTGGAATTTCACTGCCAGGAGCCTGGGAACCATGGTTTTATGCTCCTATACGGTTCTCATTCAGGAAGTCACACCAGAAGGAGAGAGAAATGGATGGTCAGCCCTATCCACCAAATACATCTCCATCCACTCTTTTGTTATTCAGCATCTATCTCTCAATATTAAAACTTGCAAACAAAGACATTAGCACCAACAAGCGGCTAATTTGTGACTTATGCCTCTGAAACATATCCTCTTAGTCTTCACATGACCAAAAATATCTTAATTTTACCTTAACTCTCAGGTTATAGTTTAGCTGCATAGAATTATAGGTTGATAGTGATTTTGCTTCAGAACATAGAAATTACTGTTTCACTGTTTTGTAACATTCATTGGAGCTACTGAGAAATCAGCTGCCATTCTAATTTTCATGCCTGTATAAGTTTTCTTTTCTTTTCTGTCTGGTTTAAACTAAGTTGTGTTTTGTTTTGTTTTGTTTTGTTTGTTTGTTTGATATTCTGCAATGTTGCTTTGGGTTTTCTAGGTATAATTGATTTTTACTTTTCCCATTAGGTTTTGATATACTCCTTCAACCTGAGACCCATCTTCAGTTCTGGGATGGTCTGAGCCATTATCTCTGTTAGCACCTCCCTTTACCTGATTCTTTTTTTGTCTCTTTCCCTGGAATTTTATCAGCATTTATCAATGGAATTCTTTTATTTTATTCTCTATGGATCTTTCATACTTTTAATCTCTGATTTATCTCTTTGTGTTTTTCTCTTTAATCTTCCAATTCAGTAATTATTCTTCATTGATTTCTTCTGATCAATCTTTTAGTTGCATTGTTAAAACTTAAGTTGCTGTAAATTTTACTATTCTTAAAGTTTCCTCTTTAGTTTGTTTTCAGACTTACCTGTTCTTTTATGTGTTGCCTAGTTGTTACCCCTATGGTCTGTCAGATATTTTTGTGTCTGTAACATTTATGCAGAAGCTTCCATTTATTGTTTTAGCAGACTCTTATTCAAGTCATGTGTTCCTTCATGTTGTTTACCTGCAGACATAGGGCCCATTACTAATCCTTATTCCCTTGTCAGGCCCTTACATCCCTGTTATTCATTGCCCTGACTTTTAATTTCCTCTTAATTTATTTATCCAGTGATTCCCCTTTTTTTGGAGTTCAAGTATATATTTCAGGGGTTGTTGCTTTTGTTGTTATATTTTCTTTCTAAATTTATATGTTGAAATTGAGAAGGATTTCTCACATCTTCTCAGTCAGTCATAGCAACAAAAAGTATTCTGACATTGACTTGTTTTCTATACACTAAAGAAGAAACAAAAAGCAGTTTCAGCACCTCTCTGGTAATTTAATGATACAAAATTATTCGCAATAAGGTACTGTTTAAGATGAGCTTACCTTGTCACTTTGTAGGGAGGAGATGGATGCTACCTGGAGAAGATGGGGAGAGAATCCATTACACCTCACTTCCCATTAATATACCCTCGATTGTTACTGGTACAATCTCACTTGCAAGAGGAGGTTAAAATATCTGTCAATGTCAAACATATTTGCAGTTAGAATGCAGATATGCTATTTTGGTAGATAAAATAATTTCTTTTTATTATATAACCAATGTCTTTGATAAATAAAAGGCGAATGCAAACAAGCTCAGCTGCTGGAATCTCTAATAACTTGAAAATATATTTCTCATGGAGAATTGCTTCAGCATCTTTTCTTGTTTCAGCACTTTATCTCATCCTCCTCTCCATCTTCCTCAGTCAACACAAAAGTGGCACCATGCAAAGCTGCTTCATCATCACAGAACCTTGTCTTCCCAGTCTCACAATGGCAGCTGATCAAGACAAAGCAGGCAACCACAGGATGTGATGAGTGAAGGTGCCAATTTCAGGGCCACTGGGTGCTTAATGGGACTCACTGAGATTCTCCCCTGGCATTACATTGTCTGAAGCTGAGAAGTATGGCCATCCCAGATGGGCAGGGACCTCTCTAAGGTATAGAAACCCAAGGAAGGGGGCGAGTGGAAGGTTTTCTTCCACATGATATCAAGTGGTCATTATTAGTTTCCCCTTCAAAAAGGAGAAAGTGTAAATAAGTTAGACCATCATGGTCCCAAGAGTTCCTTCTACTAGTTAGTCGTATGTGTGCAGCAAGTTATACACAGTACTAAGGTTTTGAATTATAGTTTCCCTTCTCATTTTCTATTCTGATGAAGTGTTGTTTATTCTTTGTAACAGTCACCTGTCTGTTTTCTAATATTCTAAAACTGCCATACTAGGATGAAATAAAGCTATTAGCACATACAAGGATCAGAAGATTACTGTTCCAAAATTATTTTCTTTGTATGGACACCAACCAGTTACAGATCTATGGTGGATGTGCTGACATTCAAGAAAAATATTAACAAGTATGGTTTAGCACCCTTTATAAAGTACTAAATTAAGAAAACCACCAACACAAATACCTTGAAAAGCAAAATGGCAGTGTTTCTGTTGTTGCTTAATATCAACCATTACCTAAAGAATTAAGTAATCCTTTTTTAAATTTTCAACTTTTATTTTAGATACAAGGAGTACATGTGCAGGTTTATTACATGGATATATTGTATGGTGCCAGGGTTTGGGGTACAGATCCTGTCACCCAGGTAGTGAGCATAGTACCCAATAGGTAGTTTCTCATCCCACTCTCCCCTCCCTCCTTCCTACCTCTAGTAGTCTGCAGTGTCTATTGTTGCATTGAGAACATGCCTATATGCGCTCAGTGCTTGACTCCCACTTAGAAGTGAAAACATGTAGTATTTGCTTTTCTGTTCCTGCATTAGTTTGCTTAGGATAATGACCTCCAGCTGCATCCATATTGCTGAAAAGGGTACTATTTTGTTCTCTTTTTTTTGAGATGGAGTCTCACTCTCTCGCCCAGGCTGGAGTGCAGTGGCGCGATTTCGGCTCACTGTAAGCTCTGCCTCCCAGGTTCACGCCATTCTCCTGCCTCAGCCTCCCGAACAACTGGGACTATAGGCACCCATCACCAGACCCAGCTAAATTTTTTTGTATTTTTAGTAGAGACAGGGTTTCACCATGTTAGACAAGATGGTCTCAATCTCCTGACCTCGTGATCCACCCATCTTGACCTCCCAAAGTGCTGGGATTACAGGCATGAGCCACTTGCATCCAGCCAATTTTGTTCTTTTTTATGGCTGTGTAGTATTCTGCAGTATATATGTGCCACATTTTCTTTATCAAATCTACCCATTGATGTGCACCTAAGTTGATTCCGTATCTTTTCTATTGTGAATAGTACAACATATGAGTGACTGTGTCCTTTTGGTAGAATGATTTATTTTCTTTTGGGTATATACCCAGTAATAGGATCACTGGGTCAAATGGTAGCTCTGTTTAAGTTCTTTGAGAAATCTCCAGATTGCTTTCCACAGTGGCTGCACTAATTTGTATTCCCACCCCACCAACAGTGTATAAGCATTCTTTTTTATCTGCAGCCTTCACCAAAGATGCTTTTTTTCTTCTTTTTGACTTTTTAATAATAGCCATTCTGACTGGTGTGAGATGGTATCTCATTGTATTTTTTATCTGCATTTCTGTGATGATTAGTGATGTGAATAATTGTTTTCATATGTTGGTTGGCCATTTGTATGCCTTCTTTTGAAAACTGTCTGTTCATGTTCTTTGCCCATTTTTTAAAAATTATTATACTTTAACTTCTGGGATACATGTGCAGAACATGCAGGTTTGTTACATAGGTATACACGTGCCATGGTGATTTGCTGCACCCATCAACCCATCATCTACATTAGATATTTCTCCTAATGATATCCCTCCCCTAGACCCCCACCCCATGGCAGGCCCCAGTGTGTGATGTTCCCCTCCCTGTGTTCATGTGTTCTCATTGTTCAACTCTCATTTATGATTGAGAACATGTGGTGTTTGGTTTTCTGTTCTTGTGATAGTTTGCTAAGAATGATGGTTTCCAGTTGCATCCATGTCCCTGCAAAGGACATGAACTCATCCTTTTTTATTGTTGCATTGTATTCCATGGTGTATATGTGCCACATTTTCTTTATCCAGTCTATGATTGACAGGCATTTGGGTTGGTTCCAAGTCTTTGGTATTGTGAATAGTGCTGCAATAAACATATGTGTGCATGTGTCTTTATAAAATGATTTATACTCCTTTGGGTATATGCCCAGTAATGGGATCACTGGGTCAAATGGTATTTCTAGTTCTAGATCCTCAAGGAATTGCCACACTGTCTTCCATAATGGTTGAACTAATTTATACTCCCACCAACAGGGTAAAAGCGGTCCTATTTCTCTGCATCCTCTCTAGCATCTGTTGTTTCCTGACTTTTTAATGATCCCCATTCTAAATGGTGTGAGATGGTATCTCATTGTGGTTTTGATTTGCATTTCTCTAATGACCAGTGATGATGACCTTTTTTTCATATGTTTATTGGCCACATAAATGTTTTCTTTTGAGAAGTGTCTGTTCATATCCTTTGCCCAGTTTTTGATGGGGTTGCTTTTTCCTTGTAAATCTGTTTATGTTCTTTTAGGTTCTGGATATCAACCCTTTGTCATATAGATAGATTGCAGAAGCTCTTTAGTTTAATTAGATCCCATTTGTCAATTTTGGCTTTTGTTACCATTGCTTTTGGTGTTTTAGTCTTGAAGTCTTTGCCCATGCCTATGTCCAGAATGGTATTGCCTAGGTTTTCCTCTAGGGTTTTTATGGTTTTAGGTCTTATGTTTATGTCTTTAACCCATCTTGAATTAATTTTTGTATGAGGTATAAGGAAGGGGTCCAGTTTCGGTTGCCTGCATATGGCTAGCCAGTTTTCCCAGCACCATTTATTAAATAGGGAATCCTTTCCCCATTTCTTGTTTTTGTCAGGTTTGTCAAAGATTGTAATTCATCACATAAACGGAACCAATGACAAAAACCATGATTATCTCAATAGATGCAGAAAAGGCCTTTGATAAAATTCAGCACCCTTCATGCTAAAAGCTCTCAATAAACTGGGCATTGATGGAACATATCTCACAATAATAAGAGCTATTTATGACAAACCCACTGCCAATATCATACTGAATGGGCAAAAACTGGAAGCATTCCTTTTGAAAACTAGCACAAGACGAGGATGCCCTCTCTCACCACTCCTGTTCAACATAGTATTGGAAGTTCTGGCCATAGCAATCAGGCAAGAGAAAGAAATAAGGCATATTCAAATAGGAAGAGAGGAAGTTAAATTGCCTCTGCTTGCACATGACATGATTGTGTATTTAGAAAACCCCATCATCTCAGCCCAAAATTTCCTTAAGCTGATAAGCAACTTCAGCAAAGTCTCAGGATACAAAATCAATGCACAAAAATCAAAAGCATTCCTATAAACCAATAATAGACAAACAGAGAGCCAAATCATGAGCAAACTCCCATTCACAATTGCTACAAAAGGATAAAATACGTAGGAATTCAACTTACAAGGGAGGTGAAGGACCTCTTCAAGGAGAACTACAACCCACTGCTCAACGAAATAAGAGAGGACACAAACAAATGGAAGAACATTCCATGCACATGGATAGGAAGAATCAATGTGATGAAAATGGCCATACTGCCCAAAGTGATTTATAGATTCAATGCTATTCCATCAAGCTACCATTGACTTTCTTCACAGAATTAGAAAAAAAAAATACCTTACATTTCATACGAAACCAAAAAAAAAGATCTTGTATAGCCAAGACAATACTAAGCGAAAAGAACAAAGCTGGAAACATCACACTACCTGACTTCAAACTGTACTACAAGACTACAGTAACCAAAACAGCATGTTACTGGTACCAAAACAGATATATAAACCAATGGAACAGAACAGAGGCCTCAGAAATAATGCCATACATCTTTGCCCACTTTTTAATGAGGTTATTTTTTGCTTATTAAGTTCCCTATGGATTCTGGATACTAGGCCTTTGTTGGATGCATAGTTTGCCAATATCTTCTCCCATTTATTTTGCTTATTCTGTTGATCATTCATTTTACTGTGCAGAAGCTGTTTAGTTTGATTAGGTCCTACTTATCTAATTCTGGTTTTGTTACAATTGCTTTTGGGGACTTAGAAATTATTTGCCAAAACGAATGTCAAAAAGAGTATTTTCTAATTTGTCTTCTAGAATTTTTCTTTTTTTTTTTTTTTTTGACTTGCACTGCAAGCCTGAGTTTTCTAGGATTTTTATAGTTTGAGGCCTTACATTTAAATCTTTGATCTATTTTGAGGTAATTTTTGTATATGGTCAAACATAGGAGTCCATTGTCAATCTTCTGCCTATAGCTAGCCAGTTATCCTAGCACCATTTATTGCATAGGGATCCTTTTCCCCATTACTTGTTTTCACTGGCTTTGTCAAAGGTCATATGGTTATAGGTGTGCAACTTTATTTCTGCATTTTCTATTCTGTTCCCTTGGTCTATGTGTCTGTTTTTGTACTAGTATCATGCTGTTTTGGTTAATGTAAACTTGTAGTATAGTTTGAAGCTGAGTAGTCCGAAATCTCCAGCTTTGTTCTTTTTGCTTAGGATTGCTTTGGGCTCTTTTTTGGTTCCATATGAATTTTAGAATAGTTGTTCCTAATTCTGTGAAGAATGGCATTGGTAGTTTGATAGGAATAGCATTAAATCTGTAATAGCATTAAATCATACTGCTTTGGACAGTATGGCCATTTTAAAAATATTGATTCATCCAATCCATGAGCACAGAATGTTTTTCCATTTATTTGTGTTGTCTGTGATTTCTTTCAGCATGTTTTGTAGTTCTCCTTGTTGAGATCTTTCACCTCATTGGTTAGCTGCATTCTTAGGTATTCTATTTTCTTTGTGACTATTGTAAGTAGGATTGTGTTCTTGATTTCACTCACAGCCTGGACATTGTTGTTGCATAGAAATGCTACTGATTTTTGTACATTAATTTTGTACCCTGAAATCTTACTAAAATCATTTATCAGTTTTAGGAGTCTTTTGGCTGGGTCTTTAGGATTTTCTAGGTTAGAATCATGTCATCAGCACAAAAGAGGTAGTTTGACTTCTTCTTTTCCTATTTCAATGCCATTTATTTCTCTTGCCCTATTGCTCTGGCTAGGACTTCCAATACTATGTTGAATAGAAGTTGTCAGAGTGGGCATTCTTGTCTTGTTCCAGTTCTCAAGTGGAATCGTTGGAGCTTTTGCTCATTCAGTATGATGTTGGCTGTGGGTTTGTCATAGATGGCTCTTATTATTTTGAGGTATATTCTTTCAATGCCTTTTCTGTTACTGTTTTATTGTACATCGGTAATTAATGTTGCATTTTGTCAAAAGTTTTTTCTGCATCAATTGAGATGATCATATGTCTTTTGCTTTTAATTATGTTTAGGTAGTGAATCACATTTATTGCATCATGTATGTTGAACTAGGCTTGTATCCCATCAATAAAGCCTACTTGAACATGATATATTAACTTTTTGGTATGCTGCTAAATTCGGTTTCCTACTATTTTTTTGAGGACTTTTGCATCTATGTTCATCAATAATACAATAATATAGGCCTGTAGTTTTTGTTTTGTTTTGTTTTTTGTTTTTCATGGTTGGATCTCTGCCTGGTTTTGGTGTCAGGGTAATATTAGCCTCACAGAATGAGTTGGAAAGGAGTCTTCTGCCTCAATTGTTTGGAATAGTTCTAGTAAGATTGGTATCAGTTCTTCTTTGTACTTTTAGTAGAACTTGGCTGTGAATCCATCTGGTGCAGGGGTTTTTTTGGTTGGTAGATTCTTTATTACCAGTTCTGTTTCAGAAGTTGATGCTGGTCTATTTAGGGTTTCAATCTCTTCCTGATTCAATCTTGGGAGATTGCATGCTTCTAGGAATTTGTCCATTTCCTCCAGATATTCTAATTTGTGTGCACATCGTTGTTGATAGTAGTCTCTGAGGACCTTTTCTATTTCTGTGAGATCAGTTGTAATACTGCTTTTGTCATTTCTGATTGTGCTTATTTGTATCTTCTCTGTTTTCTTTGTTAATCTAGCTAGGGATTTATCAATCTTTTTTTTTTTTTTTTTTGGAGAAACAACTTTTGGTTTCATTAATCTTTTGTATGAATTTTGGCATGTCAATTTCATTAAGCTCTTCCCTAATTATAGTTATTTCTTTTCTTCTGCTAGTTTTGGGGTTAGTTTGTTCTCTTTTTTCTACCTCCTTTAGGAGTAAAGTTAGATCGTTAATTTGTTATCTTTCTAACTTCTTGATGAAGGCATTTAGGGTTATAAGCTTTCCTTGTAGCACTGCTTTGGCTGCATCCCAGAGATTTTGGTAAGTTGTGTCCCCATTTTCATTAATTTCAAAGAATTTTTTTATTTCTGCCTTAAATTTGATGTTCACCCAGGAATTATTCAGGAGTAAATTGTTTGATTTCCATGTATTTTTGTAGGTTTGAGAGACCTTGATATTGATTTCTATTTTTATTGCACTGTGATCCAAGAATGTACTTGGTATAATTTTGAGTTTTTTGAATGTATTGAGACTTGCTTTATGACCAAGCATATTGTTGATCTTAGAATATTTTCCATGTGCAGATGAGAATAATGTATATTCTGTGGTTGTTGGGTGGAGTGTTCCGTAGATATCTTTTAGATCCTATTGATCAAATGTCAAGTTTAAATACAGTATTTGTTACTTCTCTGCCTCAATAATGTGTCTAATGTGGTCAGTGGGGTGTTGATGTCTCCCACTATTATTGTGTGTTTTTCTAAGTCTTTTTGTATGCCAGGAAAAACTTGTTTTATCAATCTGGGTGTTTTAATGTTGGGTGTGTACATATTTCTGTTAATTAAGGCTTCTTGTTGGATTGTAGCCTTTATTATGTAATGCCCTTCATTGTCCTTCTTAATTTTTATTGGCTTAAAGTCTGTTTTATCTGATACAAGGGTAGTAACTCTTGCTCTTTTTTGTTTTCCATTTTCATGGTAGATTTTTTTTCCATCCTTTAAATTTGAGTCTGTGGGTGTTATTACATGTGAAATGGGTTTCTTGAAGATAACAGATCATTGGGTCTTTTCTTTTTATCCAACTTGCCACTCTGTGTCTTTTAAGTCGGGAGGTTAGCCCATTTACATTCAAGGTTAATACTAGTGTGTGATTTTGATACTATCATCATCTGGTTGTTATGTAGACTTGATTGTGTAGTTACTTTATAGTGCCAGTGGGCTATGTGCTTATATGTGTTTTTTGGGGTAGCAGGTGTTAGTCTTTCAATTCCAGGTTTAGCACTCCCTCAGGACGTCTTGTAAGACTGGTCTAGTTGAAAAATATCCCACCAGCATTTGCTTGTCTGGGAAGGATTTTATATCTCCTTCACTTATGAAGCTTAGTTTGCCGGGATATGAAATTCTTGGTTGGAATTTCTTTTCTTTAACGATGCTGAAAATAGGCCCCCAATCTCTTCTGGCTTGTAAAGTTTCTGCTGATAGGTCTGCTGCTAAACTGATGGGGCTCCCTCTGTAAGTCCTAATCTGATGATTATGTGCCTTGAGAATGGTCATCTTATAAAGAATCTCACTGAGGTTCTTTGTATTTTCTGGATGTTAATTTCAACCCCTCTGGTGAGATTAGGGAAATTTTTGTGGACTATTTCATCAAATATATTCTCTAAGTTGTTTCATTTTTATTTTTATTTTTGAGACAGAGTCTCACTCTGTTGCCCAGGCTGGAGTGCAGTGGTGCGATCTCGGCTCACTGCAAGCTCCACCTCCTGGGTTCACGCCACTGTCCTGCCTCAGCCTCCTGAGTAGCTGGGACTACAGGCTGCTGCCGCCATGCCCAGCTAATTTTTTGTATTTTCAGTAGAGACAGGGTTTCACCGTGTTAGCCAGGATGGTCTCGATCTCCTGACTTCGTGATCCACCTGCCTCGGCCTCCCAGAGTGCTGGGATTACAGGCATGTGCCGCCGCACCCAGCTTCTCTGTTTATTCTTTCTCAGTAATGTCATTGAGTCATGGGTTTGGTCTCTTTACATAATCCTATATTTCTGAGGTTTTTTTTTTTTTTCATTTTTCTCAATTATTTTATCTTTTTTTTGGTCTAAATTAATTAGAAGAACCAGTCTTCAAACTCTGAGATTATTTTCTGAGCTTGGTGTATTTTGCTGTTAGTATTTCTGATTGTGTTAAAAAATTCTTGCAGTGAATTTTTCAGCTCAAGAAGTTTAGTTTGGGTCATTCTTACAATGGCTATTTTGTCTTTCAGCTCTTGAATTGTTTTACTGGATTGCTTGGCTTCCTTGGATTGGGTTTCAACATTTTCCTGGATCTTGATGAACTTCCTTGTTACCCAGATTCTGAATTCCATGCCTGTCATTTCAGATATTTCAGACTAGTTAAGAACCATTGCAGGGGGATAGTGGACTCCTTTGGCTGTAAGGGGACACTCTGGCTTTTTGAATTGCCAGAGTTCTTGTGCTGATTCTTTTTCAACTTGGAGGGTTGGCGCTCCTTTAACTGTGGTATAAGTTGAGTATAGTCAGTTGGTTTTGTTTCTGGAAGTTTTCAGAGGGACGGCTACATACAAGGTCTTTGTTGTTGAATTCTCGTCCTTAGTTTCACAGGAAGGAAAATTAACAAACTGTTTTTTGGTGGTGTAGTTTCTGGGCTGTGATTCAGTAGATGGCACTTGAAAGCAATGAGCAGTAGACAGGCTCTTGCTAAGCCATGCGACTCCTTTGTGTATCCTCACATTTGAAGCTGTGCTCTGCAGTGGGAGGGGAAAGAGGTGACCCCCTCATCAGATTTGCTCCTGGGCAGTGAGGAGCCACTTTCAATCACTGGCACTGTGCCTGCAATTTTTGTTGTGTTGTTAGGTGTTTCCAGCTGTGTTGCTCCCTTAGGGCTAGGTCCAATAGGGGAATGGGCCACACTCTTACTGGACCAGTCCTGTGGAAGAGGCACGCCTAGGACCCATACCAGACTGCAAACCCGTACAACTCACCAGTCTCAATTTTCTCCCCACTCAGGTGCTGAGCACTGATCTTGGCTTGGCACTTCCAAGATGCAGGCCACAGCCCTGAGTCACCAGGACCTGGTCATGGCTCCCTCCTCCAGAACCTCAGAGTTGGGTTCCAGATATGCTGTGGGATCCAAAGCCCTGCCAGACTGCTGAAATACACTCAGGTGGAACAAACACCCAGGATGGGCAGTGGAGGCTCCACTGTGTACACACCCTTATGGGGCAGCCAGGCAGGGATCCTCAGAAGGGCTGGTGGGCAGGTGGGCCCACAGGACAGGCGTGACCTAGTCCTGTGGGGAAGCAGGCCCTGCATTTTCCCCAGCAGTTAGCTGGTGCCAGAGCCTCTCAGAGGGAGACTGAAAGCCCTGGGGGATGAGTGTTTATTACTGGGTTTCCCCAGAGCAGTCTTGCGCACAAAGGTTCCCAGGTCTGTAGCTGCTGGAGCTCCATCTCTATCTAACCCCTGGGAAGATCCCCTGCCAGCTCAAATGTCCGTGGGTAGCATGGAGTTGCCTGCAGCTAGGATCTCAGAGGACCAGGGTGAGAGTGAGCAGTCCCCTGGTCCCTTTATTCACCCCTTCCCCAGGAGCCGTTTAGGGCCAGAAACTAGTTCTAGTGTTCAGGTACCCCATAAGAGTACCAGCTTCTCCCTCATCAGCCTCATCAACTGCATCTTATCTCCATCCACATTCAGCATTTTGTCTCCAAAGATCTGTTCAAATGTTGTTTTAGTCAAAATCTCCATCTTTCTTTGTGAGAACCGCACTTCCCAGCTGCATCTAGTCAGCCATCTTGAGATTTCTCCCAATTAATCTTTTAGAAACAAAATTATGCCCTGACTGAGAGTGGAACACCAGGAGTTTTTCTTATGTTTTTCTCTATCCTAAAAGAAAGCTTTGAAGTAACTTTTTTCTCTATTCTGGGGAAAATGTGAACTAAAATGTGAACGTGGGCCACTTACAGATGTTTTAGAGAATAGGTGTTCTCTTCAAAAATGCAATTTGAATATGTGTTTCAACCAAGCTATAACTCTGCTGCTTGTTTTCAAGATTGTTTTTTCTAAGTGGATTTAGCCACAATGTGACTCTATACTAAATTTCATCTTCTTGAAATGTGTGCATGTGATTAGCCAAGAAATTTCTTCATAGACATATTTCAGAGGCTGAGTCTTCTACTTGATTATTTATTCAAGCTGGAAGAAAAACTTCAAGAGAACACTGGACTGGGTTTGGCTACATTTAGCATGCATGACTCACAGATCATTCTAAATAGAGTAATACAATTGTTCTCATGCCAAACACTATTCTAGGTTCTGGGTTCAGTGTTTTAGTCTTAAACTTGGTCTCAAGGGGCCTACTTTCCAGTAAGAGAGAGAGAAAATAAATAAGTAAGCAAATGAACACGCACAGAAAAAGCATGTCAAATAGCTCTAGGGTCTATGAAGACAAGCAGACAGATAATGTGATGGCAAAAAGACAGATGGAAGTAAGAGGCTATTTAAATTGAATAGTAAGGGAAGGTCTTTTCTGAAGACAGGCTATTGAGCTCAGGCTTAACTGCCAAGAAGCCAACTCTAAAAAGCTCCAGTAGAACACTCCAAGCAAAGGGAACCACAAAAGCATAGGCCCCAAAACAGAAACAAGCTTAAACTATTGAGGAATAGAAAGAAGATAATGTGAGTAGAGTGTGAAACAAGGGAGAATGTAGTAGGAAATCGAGATTGGACAGGCAGAGGCAACAAAACCATTGAGGACCTTGTATGTGTTGGTTAAGTGTTTTGAACTTGATTGAAGATGTAACAAGAGTCGTTTGGGGATTTTAAGCAAGAGGTTTCCTTGATTGTATTCATACAATCCCATTATAAGAATCTTCCACTAGAATCATGTCTTATGCTTGTATTTTTTCACAGCTTTTATGTTTATCTGTGAGAGTTTTATAATACATGCTTCTTTTTACATAAGTTCCATGAGGGAAAAGACTTTTATTTACCACTGAATATCCAGAGGCTAACTCAGTGTCTACTAGATACACAGTATGTGCTGAATACATAATAGTTGAATGAATAATTGAATAGTAAATGCTTATTTACAATTCTTTTTAAAGTCACAGAATAAGGAAATAATCCCCTCCTTGTAATAACAAGGAATATCTGACAGTTGCACTGAGTGAATGAATTCCAGGCATCAGCTCAACTTTCTCAGTGTGACTGCATCCACTAAGCCCAGAAAAAAATGTGTGGTTACACACTTTTCAATATTTGAAGTCCGTGTACTTGTTTATAATAAAACACAGAAAGCTCAAAGGATAAAAAATTCCAAACACAAAAATGAAATAAAATAGTATCAAGAGCTCCACAGGCAGGATATTCATATCTATTGTTTTGTGCGATAGAAGGTCTAAAATGGTTTTTGACTGTATGCTGCAGTTTAGTAGATTTGATGGCTAAACTGCATTAGTAAATGAGAGAACTGAAAGGACTTTATGACCGTTTTCTTCAAGTAATTCTGTCCTGGACAGAAACATCACAGACTAAAATTTTGAAACAGTAAACTTATAGTGGCTTTGTCCAAAGAAAGACTCTGCTTGAAAGGTATTCAGAAACATTTCGGCAAATCAAATCTGGGTATGTCTTCCTAGAAAGTGAGCATTTATAGTAATTATTTCCATGGCCACTGCCCAGCCTCTCTCCTCAAATGGCTCCAAACTGACTCTGTCCAAACCTCTAATCTCCTTGTGTGTGTGACTGTGTGTTTCAGGGTTGGAATGGTACATATGATTTCAGTTCCTTATTTTTTAAGTACCACCAACTCATATTTGAAATTTCCCAGGGTAACCACTAAAAACAAATAACAAGTCATAAGCATATGCACTGAGCATTTACCTTTTGTGATTTCAGGGAGGTAGGGAGAATTCTAATCACCAAGGATGTATATCCAGTAGCTGAAGTTCTCTTAATAGAATCATAGCTTTCCATTTGTCCACTAGGGTCAAAACAAATTCAAGTGGAAAAGTTGATATAATTTCACATATTCACATATTCTTACTGAGGTGTCAATAATTACCTGACATGATGATATCAGAGCCTTCCCTGAAAGGAAGTTTGGTTATGGAGGAAAAGACATACAGTCTTTGAAAGGGGGTTTGCCTGGGATAGAGGAGAGTTTGAAGGCAGGCAAAATAAAATCTTCCTCACAATTTTCCTGGGACCATCTCTGCTTAGAAGTTACATTTCTTCCTAGAAATAATAGCGTGATGCCTGAGTTACTCAGAAGAAGTGATAAAATAATAAAAATGCTAAGAAAGAAAAAAAAAATGTAACGATTTGTTTAGGACACAAGATCATTGGATTATTTAATTACTTCAGATTACAGGGAAAACTTGAAACAAGGATTTTCCTTTGGATACTATCATAAGGTTATTCATTAAATAATGAAAAACCATCCTGTTTCTGCTGTGGGCCAGACACTGCTTGGTGCAGGTGATACAAAAATAATTAAGACAGAGACCCTGCTCTCAAGTTGTATACCCTCCAGTGGGGAGACAGAGGGTACATTAACAATTGCAATACAATTAGGCTCCTCAAGTGCAGAAACTGTTGATATGTTTTATTTAATTTCCCATCCCCAGTGCCTAAAATACTGGCAGTCTTGCAATATGCACTCAGTAAACATGTGTGGAGTATTAATATTATAATTGCTGTAATGGAGATAAGTTCAAAGGGCTGCACTAACTTCTTAACAGCTACACATAGAAGATGGTATTTGGATTAAGACTTGCAACATTAATTGGAAATTGCCAAGCTGGCAGGACATAAATAGAGAGGACACAGGAGTATGGAGATAGCATAGTGTATTCTGGAATATAGGTAGTTTAGTAGAGATGAGACATTAAATTCAGAAGAATACATGGCAAGAAATGAAAGTGAAAAGGTAGGAAGAAACCATATAGAGGAGGGAGGGCCATAAAATTACTGAAGAAGACTTGAAGTTGAATCTGCACATAATGGAAAACATGGGAAAACTTTAATCAAAAAACAGTATATGATAGTTAATATCTATTAAACATGGCAGTCAGGCAAGAAAAGGCCTAGTCTAGAAAGAAACTAAAAAGCCAAGTAGAATGACTTCAAATTTTAATGTAAGGAATATCACATTTAAAAAAATTGGCTTTAGGTAATAATTAAGAAAATACTCAGCCATCTATATACTCTTTTTAATTTATTAACTTTTTTACAATACTTTAGAATAACTTCATTTGACATAATATTAAAAACACATAATTTTTAAAACAGTCATCAATTTGCTTTTTTTCAACTAGACCAGTGATTTGTAACTGAAGGTATATATCAGAATCTCCTGAGAAGTCTTGGTTTGGTTTGTTCATTTAAAATACACATATCCAGCTGGGCACGGGGGCTCACACCTGTAATCCCAGCACTTTGGGAAGCTGAGGGGGGAGGGAGGCGGATCACCTGAGGTCAGGAGTTTGAGACCAGCCTGGACAACATAGTGAAACCCCGCCTCTACTAAAAATACAGAATTGGCTGGGGGTGGTGGCGGGTGCCTGTAATCCCAGCTACTTGAGAGGCTGAGAATTGCTTGAGCCCGGGAAGTAGAGGCTGCAGTGAGCCAAGATCGTGCCATTGCACTCCAGCCTGGGTGACATGAGCGAAATTCCATCTCAGCAAAACAAAACAAAACAAAACAAAAAGTAAAATACCCACATGCACTAAGATTTCCGGAGACAGGGTCTGGGTATGACTGTTTTAAACTTTTCATTTTCACATAATCTCAAACTTACAAGAAAGCTGCATGAATGAATATTACAAAGAACTGCCATGTTAATTTTATTCAGACTTGTGGTTATCTATTGCTGCATAATAAACACCCCAAAATTAGTGACTTAAAATAACAACAGCTATTTCTTAGTCACATATCTGCAACTTGGGCATGTCTCAGAAGAAAGGTTCACCTCTGCTTCATGCAGCATCAGCGGGTGTAGTGGCTTAACTGGGGCTTGGAGTATCTAACTCTGAGACAGCTCCTCCTATTGCTAGCAAATTAGTGCTGGTCATCGATTCAGTTCTGCAGTGCCGAGAGTTGTGGACCTCAGTTCCTTCCCATGTGGACCTCTCCAAGAAAGTTCCTATAGGGTTGCTTGAGCTTCCTGTGAGCATAGTGGCTGGGTTCCAAGAGTGAGCATGCTAAAGAAGCAGGCAGAAGCTATGTTGCCTTTTATTATCAGTCTGGAAAGTCATACAGCATAATTTGTGCCATACACATGCCCACCCACATTCAAGGACAGAGAAAATAAACCCCTACTTAGTAAAAGAGCTATGAAATGCGATACATTATTGTCAGCATTTGTACAAAATACAATGCGCCACACCCAGAGTCACCAATTGCTTATATTTTTCCTCACGTATTATTTTCCCTATCTAGCTCTACATGTATATATAGATAGAGAATCTAGATATGGAGAGATATATTGAAATGTATATTTCCTAGGAAACAAGTAGATTATCTTATACAACCACAGTATGATTACTAAAACCAGGAATTTTAATACTGTTGCCTTACTAATATATAATCCATAATCTATATCTGAGTGTTAACAATTGTCCCCCCCTGCCATAGCTCATAAAGGATATTACCAGGCATGTGGATTTTTCAGATCTCCAAAGGTGCTGCTGGTGGGCATTCTTAGCAAAGAATAATATACATAGACTGAAGACAGATCCAGGTTCAAATTCCAGCTTTGTCACTGACCAGAGGCATAACCTTTGGCAAATTCAGTTTTCTATGCCTCAAATTCTTCATTAATAAAAATGAGGTGGCTTACACCTGTAATCCCAGCAATTTGGGAAGCTAAGGCAGGAGAATCTCTTGAGGTCAGGACTTTGAGACCAGGTTGGGCAATACGGTGAGACGCCATCTCTACCAAAGACAAAAGTAAAAATTAGCTGGGCATGGTGGCATGTGCCTGTAGTCCCAGCTACTCAAGAGGCCAAAGTGGGAGGACTATATGAGCACAGGAGCTCAAGGTTACAGTGAGCTATGATCATACCACTGCACTTTGGCCTGGGTATAGAGCAAGACCCTGTCTTGGGGGGAAAAAAAGGAATTTTTAGCTACAACATAGAATGGAGAAAAATATGTTATGCACCCAATTCTCAGCCAAGTCATTTTGTGCTGTTTCACTCTTTAGAATTACCACACAACTGAAACAGGAAATTTTCTCCAACCTCTTCACAAGTGGGAACTGGAATGCGGACACTGGAACTGGCTGGCCGCTTTGGCTGGCTTCACTCACTCAGATCTGCTGTGCTCTACCCATCACAGGAGGAGGAGCACAGCTGAGTGGGCACAGAAGCTGGGGCAAGTGCTTCTGGGTGCCAGCAGGAGCTCTGTGTGGGCCCTGCAGCAGCGTCTAGAGGGGCATACCCACGACCCCCAAAGCCCCAGAAGTAGTGTTACAAGCAGCGCTCTTTTAGCTTTGCCATCTGCAGACAGCTTAAGTGTTTAATAGTTCAGTGAACTCTCTTCCTTTTTGCAAGGACAGAGAGTCAGTGTGATGGCCTCTGTATCCTGAGCTCTTATCCAGCATCCAGGAAAAATCAGGTCACACGAACAAATTGAAGGATAGTACATGTGGGGGATTTTATTGCTGATGGAAGTGGCACTGAGTGGGAAGGGGAGCTGAAAAGGGGATGGAGCAATAATGTATTCTTCCCCTGAAGTCTGGCTGTCTCCAGCTGGACTCTTCTCCAAAGTCCTGCCATCAAGCTGTCCCTCTGAAGTTAAGCTGCTTCTCTCTGACATTCAGCTCCTTCTTCTCTTCTCCCCTTCTGATACAGTTTGGCTCTGTGTCCCCACCCAAATCTCATCTTGTAGCTCCCATAATTTCCATGTGTTGGTGGAGGGACCCAGTGAGAGATAATTGAATTATGGGGGCAGGTCTTTCCTGTGCTGTTCTCATGACAGTGAATAAGTCTCACGAGATCTGATGGTTTTAAAAATGGAAGTTTCCCTGCACAAACTCTCTCTCTCTCTTTACCCACTGCCATCCATGTAAGATGTGACTTGCTCCTCTTTGCCTTCTGCCATGATTGTGAGGCCTCCCCAGCCACATGAAACTGTAAGTCCATTAAACCTCTTTCTTTTGTAAATTGACCAGTCTCGAGAATGTCTTTATCAGCAGCATGTAAACAAACTAATACACCTTCTCTGATTTCTGCCAGTGGAGCCTCTGGTTTTTATGAGTACAGGATAGTGGGTGGGGTGGGCCAGGGGTGATTTTGGAAGGGAACACTCAAGCAGGAAAATGAGGATGCAAAATTCTCACTTTGGGCAGTAGTTCCAGGCTTGAGGGTGGGGCCCTCACCAGGGACCCTACCCTTTTCTGCCTAGAATTTTTCTGCCCCCTGTCCCTATCACAACCACAAATGTTGCAGTGCTGGACGTGGCAGTGTCTGTATAGCTCTTGCTCCTCCTCCACTGGATTTTAACTACACATGAAGCAATCAATATAAATTCAAACATGCTTTTACTGAGGTCACTGTTACTTATTTGGGGCATATTGTTTTGATTCAATTAGTTCATGGATTCAATCCACAAAAGCCTCTGTTCTCTGTTCTCAAACAACAACAGCTTGCTTTCATGAACAGGCAACTGAAGCTAGGGAAAAGCAACTGAATGAATGATGAGGAAGTCATGCCTGACCTCTTTCTTTTTTAGGACATGCTCCTTACCTTATGACGGGGTTATATCCCTATATACCCATCATTAAGTTTAAAATATTGTATGTCAGAAATGCATTTTATACACCTAACCTACTGAAGGTCATAGTTTAGCTTAGACTACCTAATGTGCTCAGAACATTTACATTAGCCTACAGTTGGGCAAAGTCATCTAACACAAAACCTGTTTTATAATAAGGTATGGACTATCTCTTGTAATAATTTGTTGAATATTGTACATTACATCAAGATTACAATGGTTTTGCACCATTGTAAAGTTGAAAATTTTTCAAATTATTGTAAGTTGTAAAGTTCAAACTATTGTAAAATTTTTCAAACTATTGTAAGTCAGGGAGCATCTGTACTTATCAAATAGAGATATCTTCCAATGAAGATGATTTTTCATGGTGTTAAGTACTAAAAAGAAGAATACAGGTACAACTTCCTAACTGGGTCTTTCATTAGTATGTAAATGTAAGCTACTGAAAGAAAATATGCCCCAGGATACACACAACTATTGACTCTTCTATTTGATCATAGTTCATTAGATATCTCTGGGTTTATTTTGCCTGAGATTTCATTCAAGGTGACTTTATTAACTTTTATAGCTCTCATAGTTTTCCCCATCCTTTATGATACCATCACTAAGTAATCCTTTTCATAATATATAAACATTGTAGCATAAAAATCCTTCAGCAACTTGGTTCACTTTATCAAGAGCCACCAGACTTTGGAATCCCTTTAATGTATTATTTGCTTTGCTTTTTTGACATATTTAATAGCTGGTGAATAATTCCTAGCAAATTGCTTCAGTCTGGTTTTAAGAAGTATGAGTCCATTTACATGCGTGTGTGTTTAGATAGCATAATACCATTCAGCGCCCAAACCCATCGCCAGATTTGGTTGCTGGGAGATAAAAGGGATCCCTGGAGCTAATCAAACTGTTATCATTACCACAAGGGACAATGTCACAGATAAATGTGGCTAGACTCATCATAGCGTTGCTAATAGATCCCAGCCTAGAATGATTTACCTTAGTAGTAGAACCAAGAAAGTTCAATCAATCCTTTGAAAAATCTAAGTATGTATAAACTTTGATGATACAAATATTATTGTCAGTGCTGGTCTAGTCTTAGAATCAAAGACCTTTATGTCCTAGCTATTTCACAAAGCCACAGGAGCAATACAGAGTGACAGATGAAACTTTGCTGCAATTGTTTCTGATTTTGCCATAACATATCTTGAAGCCGCAACTGCATCTTGACGCTAAGCTCAGAACTGTGACATAACAGAAATCAATGTTATTATTTAGCATACAAACACATCAGGATAGCCTAAGGCACCCTCAAGGAGGCCCTGTGGAGATCCAGGATGTCTCTATCATCCCCATACTGAGTCAGGTTGTACCCTTCAGAGTTTGTGTGACAACTTAGAGTTTGCTTCACCAATGACAGAATCCTAAACTAAAGTTACACAACATGCTTGAGATGAAATAGTTAACTTTTTGCAAAGGTAGTCATAGCTCAGCCTTATATTTATATAGTGTGTGTGTTTTAAGGTAGACTATAACCCTTTTACAGATAAAAATATGAAAGTCACATCTTCAATAAAGATGTAAAGTGATTAATCTTTTCTGATGATCCATACTGCAGATTTTTAGTCATCTGCAGTATTGCAAAATATTTATCATCCAGTAAAACCAAAATATTCTTTCAAGAAATAAATGTAGCTTATTCTATTTACCAATTAAAAGCCACCAAAGCTTCAGATTTTAAAATCCCCAAATTTGAAATCTATCCAAGACTTTTTTTTTTTTTTTTTTTTTGAGACAGAGTTTCCCTCTGTCACCCAGGCTGGAGTGCAATGGCGCGACGTTGGCTCACCGCAACGTCTGCCTCCTGGGTTCAAGCGATTCTTCTGCTTCAGCCTCCCGAGTAGCTGGGATTACAGGCATGCGCCACCATGCAGGGCTAATTTTGTATTTTTAGTAGAGATGGGGTTTCTCCATGTTGGTCAGGCTGGTCTCAAACTTCCGACCTCAGGTGATCCACCCGCCTCGGCCTCCCAAAATGCTGGGATGAGAGGCATAAACCACCACACCCAGCCCTATCCAAGACATCTTTAACATTAGCTGTCTTTTTCTTTACTCTAAATTACAATATCAGGAGTATATAAACTTTCAGAAACAAGTATTTATTCATTTGAGCCACCTGCTTTTTCCTTGAATAGCTGCAATGTTTTTGCTAACCTGCAAACGTAAAATATGCAATATAGGCAGGATGTGGTGGTTCATGCTTGCAATCCCAGCACTTTGGGAGGTCAAGGTGTAAGGATCACTTGAAGCCAGTAGTTCGAGACCAGCCAGGGCAACATTGGGAGACCCCGTCTCTGCAAAATAAATAAATAAATAAATAAATAAACTAAAAAATTACTGGGGCATGGTGGTGCATGCCTGCAGTTCAAGATACTCAGGAGGCTGAGTCAGGAGGATTGCTTGAGCACAGGAGTTCAAGGTTGCAGTGAGCTATGATCAAGTTACTGCACTCCAGCTTGGGTGACAGAGTAAGACCCTATCTTGAAAAATATAAATACATATACTCAATACGTAGAATAACAAAGAAAATTGGAATATACATATAATAAAAATGAATTATTTTCTTGCTTTATTTATGTTGAAGGTGTTTCTCTAATCAATGTAGAATTAGTAACACAATAGATAATTTGCTAAGCACAATGCCAAATGATTCTCTTAAATTTGTTTTTACAAAAGTAAACTCCAACTATTAAATTTTAAATAAATGAATGTTTAGACTCAAGCTTATTTAGTCACATATAAGCCATCTTATCTTAAAGACAAAGTTGTAGAATTTTGACCAAGACCACTTACAGCTGTATATTAAACTATTCCAAATGGTCTGAAGAAAAAAAATTACATCAGTGAACCCCAGTGCGCAGATATTATAAAATTTTAAGGCCAGAAAACTTTTTATATTTACAATAATTGTTGTGAAAGTAAGTGGAAGCTCTAAAATGCAAGAAATATTATAACTGAGAGATTCAAATCGCCCTCTGGTGGAAAGGGCAGTCTGTTTAGAACTCAGTATCTTTTTGTTTGCTAGATGAGTTCACTTCTCATACTAGATGGACCCAACAAGCTGCTAGTTGGTTGTACTCACACTCCTAGGGATGCCACAGGAGCCTGCCCCATCCACAGGCTTCTGAGTTCAGTACATGTGACCAGGTCACAGTTGACCAGAGCAGGGTTGGATGTCTGACCCAAAGGAAGCCCAGTCATAGAGTGGCCTATGCATGGCCTATGTGGTAATTGATGATAGAGGCCTGCTGAGAGCTCAATCAAGTGTTTTTTTTGTTTTGTTTTGCTTTTTTATGTGCCTTTGTACCAACAGCAAAAGTAAGAAGCAGCCAGTAAGAAATGTTTTTTGTTTCTTTTTTTATTTTTTGAGACAGGGTCTTGCTCTGTCACCAAGGCTAGAGTGCAGTGGTACAAGCACAGCTCACTGTAGCCTTGACTTTTGGGCTCAAGCAGTCCTCCCACCTCAACCTCCTGAGTAGCTGGGACTGCAGGCACATGCCACCATGCCCAGCTAATGTTTTAAAAAAAAAAAAAATTTAGACTGGGTCTCACTGTGTTGTCCTGGCTGGTCTTGAACTCCTGGCCTCAAGTGGTTCTCTCACTTCTGTCTCCCAAAGTGCTGAGATTACAATCATGAGCCACCATATCTACCAATTAAGAGCATTTTAGATGACCTTCATCTATTAGCTACAATAAGCACCTGATTAGCTGTGCAATGTTGTTGCCTCTGCCTTACACAACAAGGGAATCACCACTTGTTCCGCAGTGGGCAGCCAGTCTATGCTAACCTGCCCCAAGTCCAAGGAAGCTAAGAGGCCTAAGAAAAAGGCTAACAAATCCAGTTTCTTAGAAACATTTAATAGAGACTTATGAACAGAAGCCATGTCTGTGTCTGAGGCAGCAGCAAGACAAGATGGTGTATCCCTGTGCCATTGCACACCCAGACTCAGGGCTTATATACCACAGAAAAAGCGTGACTTGGAAGGAACAATTGAAATACAGTAACATCAAAGCTTGTTTTGACCTAAATCGTCAGGTTTTACAGGAAGTAGGTGCTCTTGCACAAGCAATGATAGATAAAGTAGGTATCTTAGAGGCCTTCACAAAACTGAGATTAATCAGATGTCAGTATGGTGGATTAGTATGCAACATGAAGTTGCTTTGGCCTCCATGCCACTCAACACTGCAAATCTTGTTTTCCCGGATTTATTATCAACTACAATAAAAGACCTGGTCTTTTGGCATAAAAACTTGGTATATGTAAAGAATGCATATACATAATATATGTACATTAAGAGCAATAATATATTGAACATCCATGAAGTTATCACCCAACCAAGAAACAAAATGTCATTTGTTTACCTCTATTCATAACTTCTCATCCCGTTGCCCTGCTTCCTGCCCCACTCAGCACAGATCACTACTGTAAATGTTGTGTTTATCATTCTTTTAATGTAAACAATTGTCTGCATGACAGAGTCTTGGCAGAAAAATAAAATAAACTATAGTAAAAAATAAAAAATTGTTGTTATAAAATATGCATGCATTCAAAATCAAGCATCCACAATTTATCTAAGTAGTTATATGCTACTATATTTTCACAACTGTATCTTTTACTGTTTTAATCCTCCAAATTTCTTATTCCATTCTACTGTTAAAAAGCTATTATTTTTATAGTAGGAAAAAAAGCAATACCATGATCTGTGCTGCCACGGGCTTTCTTCTAATGGCTCCTGGTACAAAGGTTCAAAATTTTCTTTATGGCCTGCCTAGGAGTGAAATCACTGGATTATGTGGTATACAAATGTTCTACCTTTTAAGATAATTCCCAATGGTTTTCCAACATGATGGTACAAATCTCCTTTTCATGGAGTCCGATTGTGAGACAGTGAGTTAGTGCCAGCATAAGACACAGGCCAAGGTCAGTATAAGCAGAAGCCCTGAAGTAGAGAAGAGAATGCTGTTCCTGATAGATGCAGAAATAGCAACATCAGAGATCCAGAGCTATTGCTAGGTCCTGAAGATATTCCAGTTGCTAAGGTTGGCATTGGGTAGGACTTCCAGTAATGTGTTGCGTAGAAATGATGGTATTCAGCATTGTTTTCTCCTTCTCAATCACAGGAGGAAAGCTTTTGTCACTTTAACATAAAGCATGTTATTTCTTGTAGGTTTTTTCCTACATTAAAGAAGTTCCCAATGAATACTAGTTTCCTGGAGGATTTACTTTTTGAGTCAAAAAATGGATATTGGATTTTATCAAGTGCTTTTTCTGCATCTATCAAGATTATTATAGTTTTTTTCTCTACTTTTTGCCACTAATGCAGTGAATTACTTTATTTTTCATATGTTAAAGCAACATTGCATTCCAGAATACACCTAAATTTATGGTGTTATTTTCTTGAGGATTTCTGCATTTATATATATATATGAGATAAACTAGACTTTAATTTTTCTTTTTTGAAATCTCCTAGACAGAGTTTGATATCAGTGTTACACTGGCCTCATAAAATGAATTGGATGTTTTCTTTTTTTCCTATTTTTGGGGAAATTGTGTTTAAGGTGTTAATGAGTCTTCCTTAAATGTTTGTAAGATTTTATTATTGAGTTCTGCTGGGGCTGGACTTTTCTTTGTGGAGGTTTCATTTTGTTTTTGCTGTTGTTTTATTATAGACTAAATTTCTTTAACAGAAAGTAGACTTATTCAGATTTCCTATTTTCTCCTAGATCAGTTTATACATTTCACCTAAATTTTCAAAGGTATTGCAATAAAGTTGTACATAATATCCTCTTATCATTTTAATGTATGTAGAATCATGATGTTGATAATATTTACCTTCTCTTTTTCTTTTATCACTCTTGCTAGATATTTATAAATATTAATGATACAGGAGTTAAGAAGAAATTAGGCAGATAGTAAGGGTACGAAAGTCCTGGGTAAGGTTTTCCTTTTAATGAAAAGCAGCCCCAAATTATTTTCTTTTCTAACAAAGAGCTGCCTGTAAAATCGAGCTGCAGACATAGATGCTGGCAGTTGTGCCAATCATGTTCAAGATGGCAGCTCCATCTTCCCTTCTCTTTGTCAGCCACGTCTATTGTAAGGAGCAGACAAGTTGGCCCAGGTCAACTGGAAACCCATTTGCATAATAAAGTTAGGGTGGGGTAGCCAGCCTTCCCTGTACAATATGTAAATGTCATACCTGTTCCAACCAATCTGTAAGCCCTATGTAAATCAGACACTGCCTCCTCAAGGCTGACGATAAAGTCCAGCACATCTGCCACCAGCATACCTTTCATCTGGGCAGTCTCCCTCTCTCACTAGAGAGAGAGCTTTTCTCTCTCTTTCTTTTGCCTATTAAACTTCTGCTCCTAAACTCCTCCTGTGTGTCTACGTCCTAAATTTTCCTGGCACAAGACAACAAACCCCAGGTATTTACTCCAGACAACGTAGCCACTTCATTAGTACTAATTTTCCTGGTGTATTTTTGTTTTCAATTTCTTTAATTTATATTCTCTTCTTAATTTTTTCCTTTATTCTAGAATCTTTTAGTTTAATTTGCCATTTTTATTCTAATTTTTTTAGATGAATACCTACATAATAAATTACCAGACTTTCTTCTCTTCCAATATATGCATTTAAAACTATAAGTTTTCCTCTGAGCACTGCTTTAGCTGAATTCCACAAGTTTTTATGTGATAGTTTCATTATATGTACACTAAATCTCCTCAATATACAATTTACCCATGTAACAAACTTGCACGTGTACTCCTTGAATCTAAAAGTTGGAAAAAAAGTAAAATATAAAAATAAATTTGCATATACCTAATAGCTAACGATATTGACCATCTTTTCATGTGTTTTTTTGCCATTTGTATATCTGCTTTGATAAAATCTCTTTTCAAATCTCTTACCCATTTTTAAAATTTTTTTTGGCTTATTAATGAGCTGTGTAAGTCGTTTATATCTTCTAAACAAGGCCCTTTATCGGATATATAATTTGCAAATATTTTTTCCCATTCTATAGTTTGACTTTTAATTTTCTTAACCATGCCTTGAAGGTTCCCCCTCTGGTATCATGCTCATTCATTCATTCATTTAGCCATTCATTAATTCAGCCATTCATTCATTCATGCAGCAAATGTGTGTTTGGTATGTACTAGGTATTGCAGTGCAATAAAAAAGTTTTCAAAACCTTTTCTCTCTTTCCATCAGAAAATGACCTTGAGTTAACCTTCTAACATTGTTTCCCTGGAAATGTGAAATGCTGACTTTGTTACTAGTCAACATTACTTATGGCAAAAAATGATGCCTGACCGGAAACAACATCAGCACTGGGAGGACAGAGAGTGAACCTTAAAGATTTGGTGGGAAGCCATAACTTTGGGGCTTCCCTGAGGATATTGATCTTGTAATGGGTGTACGCGTCGTGTGGATTGCTAGTAGACACCACCAGGGAATAAATACAATATTATGGGGCAATAGACCTTCTAGGTAAGGGTGATATCTTCACCCACCAATGTGATCTCCTTCTTTAAACATGGGCTATTACTTGGAGGGCTAGAGAAGAAAATCCTGGACTGTTGTCTGGACTCCTGCTGATGACACACCTGATGCTGTCCTTCTATCATCTCCTACCCATGTCCTGTAAAGCTGCATGAGTCTGATGCCACAAGTCCAGTTAAGTCCATGAGTATAACTGGCTAGCTGAACCCAAGACCACTGCTTCTGGTCAAGCAAAGTGGGTGATTTATGCTTCCAGACATTTATACAGAAAGATGCATGATCCAAAGAGCCTGCTTTGGTCTCAAGTACCTTACATTCTAATAGGAAGAGGCAGAAGACAAATAGATTTAAAAATCATGCCAGGTGGTAGTGCTTTGTTGAAAATCAAGCAGCAGGTGGAAGATAGAGAAGGACAGTGAGGAGATGTTGACATTTTATATAGAGTGCTCAGGGCAGGTTCTGTGAAAAAGTGACATTTGAGCAGATATTTCAAAGAAATGAGGCAGCAATCTATGTAGATATCTGCAGGAGAACATTCTAGTCAGAGGAAACAAGTGTAACAGTCCTTAGCAGAAACGCACTTAGCATGTTCAAAAAGCAGCAAGGCAGCCAGTGTAAAAAAGCAAAAAGATGAAGAAACGAGGCCATAAAGTGTGTGGGAAGCCAGACCTGATAGTTCTTTGTAAGCTACCTGAAATGAATGGGAGGTCTTAGAAGTTCTAGGCAGGTGGCACAACAGGAGCTGCTGTGTGAAGAGCAGGCAGTGAGATCAAGGGTGGAAGCAGGAAAACCAGTTAAGCTGTTGCAATAATGCAAATAAGAGACAGTAGGTATGACAACTAGAATGCTGCACGGCAAGTGGTGCGAAGTGGTGAGATTTGGAATCTGTTTTGAAGGTTGGGTTTGTTTCTGGGTTGACTTTTTGATATGAGGAAAAAGAAAAAGGAGTCAAGGTCAAGTATATGTCTTGTGGTGTAAGTATCCAGTTAAATAAGTTGCCACAAATTGAAATGTGGAAAATTGAAAGGAGAATTTGAAGGGATGGGAATCAAGAGTCATTTTTGCACATTTGTTGTAAAACACTCTTAAGACATCTAACTAGAGATGTTGTATAGTTAGATGTAAAAGATTCTGGAAAGTTTGAGAATAAGGTGTAAATTTGGGAGTCATGATGATGCAGACAATATTTGAAGTCAAAGAAAGAGTTCAAGGACTGGGCCCAGATACTCAGGAATTGTTTCATTTAACTGAGCATAAAAATTTCAAGGAATTTACAAATCTTTCAGGTTTTAATTCTTAAGAAGTTCATGATTTGCCATTAAAGTGTCATGACACCAAGGGTTCTATAAAAAGCACATGTGGCACACACAAACTGACTTTGTTTTGCATATGGGCAACTAACAAAAAGATAACTCCAAAAATGCAGTGTTGGACAAGGATCTTAAAATTTTTTTTTTTCTCAATTTGCTTCAAAGAAAAAGAAACAACTTTCATTCTAGAATGCTTACATTTATGGCCAAATATAGTCCACATAAAAATGAACTATTATTCAACCCCAAACATTTTGCCTAACTTAATTTTTGTTGTCTCCATCACCTGTTATGAAACAAAAACAAAGTGTGTATACATGTCATGAGGTCATCATGACCAAAGTGATTTAATTTATATTCTTTATAAAAACAGAAGGAAATCTGCTTACAACCAACATACTTAGAGTCACACATAATAAGGTAAAAGTTATCAGGCTATACAAATAGTTTCCAGTGTTTGCCTGAGCAGCAGGGAACGTAGGTCTAAGAATAAAGAAGTCTTACTTTTTACTGTATTGTATTCTCTTTGTGCTCATTGTGCATATTTGCCCCTTTTAAGGAAAAATATTATCTGGTAAAAAAACAATAAAGTTTAGTTAAATTAAATTAAAATCAAGCATAAGATTTGAATGGGAGTGGAAATATCGAGGTCATCAACTACTAAAGAGCCAAGAATTCCCAATGACTTCTACTAAGTCCCAACACTACTACTGCTTTAGGTTCTATTAACCATTTTTCCCCCTTTCTATTGCCCCTTTAACACAACTTTATTGCTTTAGGTTCAATTTCCCCCCAACCACCAATTTTTTTTTTTTTTTTTTTTTTTTTTACAGAGTCTCCCTCTGTTGCCAGGCTGGAGTACAGTGGCACAATCTCAGCTCACTGCAACCTCCGCCTCCTGGGTTCAAGCGATTCTCATGCCTCAGCCTCCCGAGTAGCTGGGATTATGGGTACACACCACCACACCCAGCTAATTTTTGTATTTTTAGTAGAGACAGGATTTCACCATGTTGGCCAGGATGGTCTCAATGTCCTGACCTTGTGATCTGCCCACCTTGGCCTCCCAAAGTGCTGGGATTACAGGAGTGAGCCACCGTGGCAAGCTAATTCTTTTATACCCTTGCCAGCATTTTCCCCCTCTTTTATTCGCCCCAGAAATGCAAGCTCCTAAGTAGCAGATTAAGAACATTAGAGAACATAAACAGTTGAAAGATTATTATTTCATACAACATACAGTTAAAAATAAAAGTGACATGAAGCAAATATATAGTGAAATTTTAAAACCAAACAAAACATACATGTATGGAGATTTTTACAGTTTCTTTCTAATTACCATATTATTCTTTTGGGGACCTTTTTTTTTGCAAAATGCTTTAAGTACCTGCTTAACAGTCCATTACATACACCAATGCCATTAGAGTCATTATCTGAGCATTGTTTTCTCTCTCTTTCCTACATATTTTCCCTTTGCTTAGTCTCTAGTATTCAGTACAGATTCTCTCATGCGCCTCATCCTAGATAATTATTTGTCAGAGAGCTAAAGGAGAGCTCTTATCACCCATGCTATATGAAAACAGCCATCTGCCAATCAAATGGTATGGCATAAAGTATTAAAAATTAGGAAAATATTGGCTGGGCACCGTGGCTCATGCCTGTAATCCCAGCACTTTGGGCGGCCAAGGCGGGTGGATCACGAGGTCAGGAGATCGAGACCATGCTGGCTAACATGGTGAAACTCCATCTCTACTAAAAATACAAAAAACTAGCCGGGTGTGGTGGCGGGCGTCTGTAGTCCCAGTTACTCGGGAGGCTGAGGCAGGAGAATGGCGGGAACCCGGGAGGCAGAGCTTGCAGTGAGCCGAGATTGCACCACCGCACTCCAGCCTGGGCAACAGAGCAAGACTCCATCTCAGAAAAAAAAAAAAGAAAATATTTCACGTAAGTGTATAGCAGATAAACTAGCTTATCTCCACCAACTGATTAGTTCAATTATTGAGTGATAATATATTTATATATTTTTTAGGTATCCGGATATGAATCATAAGTTTAAGACATGTACTGGCTTGTTCCTCCCCGCCACCTTGGCTAGAATGCCAAACATATTTGCATTAGATTTCCTCATTTTTTCAAATTTTCAAGATAATTGTTTTAGAGCATCCTTGCTGACAGCCCATGCCTCTCTTGTCTGTAAAATCTTTTTGCTCCATTCTGTGAATATTGGATAACACAGGGTCTACACAATTGAGATGTTACGGAAAGCTGATTGTGACACGATGACTTTAGCTTTGCTGTTCTCGTCTCAGAAGTATTTCCCCAACCCCAGTTCTACCCCCGATGTTTATATTTGGATGTTGTTATGGAAAGGGACATTTTAAATTTTAAAGCATATAAAATGTTTGTGAAAGCTTCTCTGTCTCTTTCTCTTTCTCTCTCTGAGCCAGAATTGGATTAGAACTTGGCCAGACTCCTATGACAGGGGGCTTTTATGAGACAAAATCTTCCAGAGTATTCCCAGTAAGCAGTCTGTATATTTCTTTAAGTTAGAAGAGAAACTCAAACACTGTCATAGCTACATATTATCTAGATTCTGGTTTTCATGATAGAACACATCCCTGAATCTTTTCTATCAGATTTGGCCAGCTTTTATTAAACATCCAGAGAAGAAAAGCCCTACGCAGACTCATTTTCCCCTTAGAAATCACTTGTTATGTTCCAAAATGCAAAGGGAAGATTTTTTTCTTTGTAAATAACATGTATGTAAATAAAGCATTTTAAAACTGGGACTAAATATTTTTTGTAATTAGAAATAAAATTTGGTGACAATCTAACATTTACAGGGGGAAGTTTCCTTTAACAGACCTTTTTTCCATAAAATATATAACTATAATTTACTCACTTATTATTTAGGAAACAATATATTTACTTACATCAGAGAATATTCTTTCTTTGCTTTAAATTGGCTTTATTAAGTTATTTAATCTGCACAGTTGGATATGTTTTAACCTATGTATACACCTGAGAAGCCATCTCCACAATTAACATAAAGAATATATCCATCAATCCCCAAAGGTTTCTGGTGCCCCAGTGGTAATCCCTCCCTCTTGTTCCATCCCACTGGTGTCTCCTTTGTATTTAGGCAACCAATGATCTGCTTTTCTGTGATAGATTAGTTTGCACTTACTAGACTTTTATATCAGTAGAATCATACAATATGTATTTTGTTTAGTCTGAGTTTTTTCCACTTAGAATAATGACCTTGAGATTCATCCATTTGTTGCATGTACCAGTAGTTCTTTCCTTTCTATTGCTGAGTATTATTATATTGTATGGACACACCTCAATTTGTTTATTCATTCACCTGTTGATGAACATTTAATTTTGGGCTATTATAAATAAGCTGCTGTGATATCGTTCATTACTCTTGGGTAAATACCTAGGAATGGAAAGGCTGGGGTTAAGGAGATCTATGTTAACCTGTAACGAACTGCCAAACTGTTCCCATACACAGTTGTACCATTTTCCATTCCCACCAGGAGTCTGGTTGTTCCACATCCTCACCAACACACAATATCACCTTTCTTTATTATGGCAATTCTGGTAGATGGGTTATCTTAAGGTGGTTTTAATTTATATGATGTTGAGCATTTTTTCATATGCTTACTTGACATCCATAAATCTTTGATGAAGGGTCTATTAAATCCTTTGCCTATTTTTATTGGACTGCTTATTTTCTTATTTTCAAGCATGGAACACTTTTTTTTTTTTTTTTTTATAGACAGAGTTTCACACTTGTTGCCCAGGCAGGAGTGCAATGCACAATCTCAGCTCACTGAAACCTCCCCATCCAGGGTTCAAGGGATTCTCCTGCCTCAGCCTCCTGAGTAGCTGGGATTTAGAGGCATGCACCACCACACTTGGCTAATTTTGTATTTTTAGTAGAGACAGAGTTTCACCATGTTGTTCAGGCTGGTCTTGAACTCCTGACCTCAGGTGATCCATCTGCCTCAGCCTCCCAAAGTGCTAGGATTACAGGTGTGAGTGACCGTGCCAAGCTAGAATACTTTTTATATATTCTGAGTAGACGTACTTTATTAAATACGTGTTTTGCAAATACCTTTGCAGTCTTTGGCTTACTCTTCATTCTATCAAGAGTATCTTTTGAAGATCAGAAGTTATTTGTTTTGATGAAGTCTAATTTATTTGTTTATAGGTGACGCTTTTGGTGTTGTATCTAAGAAATACTTAGTCACCATCTTTGATGTCATATCTAAGAAATCCAGGATCACAAAAATTTTCCTTAAAATTTTACAGATTTAGGTTTTATACTTAGGTCCATGATCCCTTTTTTTTTTAATTATTTTTTATTATTATACTTTAAGTTCTAGGGTACATGTGCATAACGTGCAGGTTTGTTACATATGTATACTTGTGCCATGTTGCTGTGCTGCACCCATCAACTCGTCAGCACCCATCAACTCGTCATTTACATCAGGTATAACTCCCAATGCAATCCCTCCCCCCTCCCCCCTCCCCATGATAGGCCCCGGTGTGTGATGTTCCCCTTCCCGAGTCCAAGTGATTAATTTTTGTATATTGTGCCAGGTATGGATCAAAATTTATCCATTTGCACACAAATATTCAATTATTCTGGCACCATTTGCTGAAAAGACTATTTTTTCTCCACTGAAACTGCCTTGGCATCTTTGTCAAAACTTAACTATTTATGTGTGAGCCTATTTCTGAAGTCTGGGGGTTTCATTAATGTATCTGTTTCTACACTATTACTACAGTGTCTCAGTTACTATAAATTTATGACAAGTCTTAAAGTCAGATCATGTATGTCTTTCAATGTTATTATCTTTTCCAGCATGTTTGAGCT
The DNA here is from genome assembly GCF_003255815.1 of Theropithecus gelada. Taxonomy (NCBI): domain Eukaryota; kingdom Metazoa; phylum Chordata; class Mammalia; order Primates; family Cercopithecidae; genus Theropithecus; species Theropithecus gelada. Next base: position 155,333,744 of record NC_037672.1, read on the forward strand.
ATTATAGCCCTTTTGCATTTCAATGTAAATTTTAGAATCAGATTGTCAATTTCTACAAAAATGCCTGCTTGGATTTTGATTGAAATTGCCTTGAATTTCTAGGTCAGTTGGGGGAGAAATTACATATTAACAGTATTAAGTTTCCAATCCATGACCATGGTATATCTCTTTAATTATTAAGGTTTTCCTTAATTTTCCTCAGCAGTGTTTTATATTTCCAGTGCCAACACAGTGCCTAGAATCCAAGAGTAATTTTACTTTTTGGTATATTGAACCACTATAAACCTATCACAAAGGAAATCTAACCCTATCTTCAACTTTTAATAAAAGTGTAAAATGTACAGCACTCTGATAAAATTATTCCAATTACTAATACACATTAACAATAATACCATTTACACTTTTACATGACTTTATACTAATTAGGTAAGATTTGCTTAGACAATCTTGGCAAATTCTCAAATCAATTTTTTTTTAATCTTCGGTATCATTGCTAAATAGGTTTATGTTTTTTATTCCTTTTCGATCTTGTTCTATTTCTGATCTTGTTTCTCTAGAGGAGCTGGTATAGAATCAGTATTTCTTTAAATAATCTCATTGTTAATTCTCCCTTTTTATATTCTGATAAACTATTCACATTCTCACCCATTCCTTTTCCTTTATCCCACATAGTTCCTACTTTATAAATAATCCAATAATTGCTTATTATTAGACTGCACTACTCATCTGATTCATGATACAAAGCTTAAGTCATGACCTATGGTACTACTTTTTACTAGCAGAGGAAAGAGGAAGTTGGAAAAAATTTATATCAAAAATGTTTTAATTTAGTATAAAAACTTTAAGCTTTGAATTCCAAATTGGAAACCCAATAAAAGAAAAAAGACTACAGGGTGATTTTAGGCCTCTCATGACTTGCTGACAAAAAGGGTTAAAGTTAGGATTAAAGTGTAGAGATAGACCTGAAGAACAGATCATCTAAAATATGTAGTTTTATATGCTGTAGTGTTTTTTTTTTTTTTTTTTTTTTGAGACGGAGTCTCGCGCTGTGTCACCCAGGCTGGAGTGCAGTGGCGCGATCTCGGCTCACAGCAAGCTCCGCCTCCCAGGTTCACGCCATTCTCCTGCCTCAGCCTCCGAGTAGCTGGGACTACAGGCGCCCGCCACCACGCCCGGCTAGTTTTTTGTATTTTTAGTAGAGACGGGGTTTCACCATGTTAGCCAGGATGGTCTCCATCTCCTGACCTCGTGATCCACCCGCCTCGGCCTCCCAAAGTGCTGGGATTACAGGCTTGAGCCACCGCGCCCGGCCTGTAGTATATTTTTTAAAAGGTTTCATAATATAAAGCAGAAATAAACAGAAAGAAGCCATTAAACAAATGGTCAAGTTTTGTTTATTTTGAGCCTATTAAGCAAAAATCAATTTAATTTTAAAAAGAGTTTATTTTATCTTTGTGTTCTTTTAATTTTAAAGACTTTATGATATGGTTTGGCTGTGTCCCCACCCAGATCTCATCTTGAATTCCCACATGTTATGGGAGGGACCCAGTGGGAGGTAATCGAATCATGGGGGCAAATCTTTCCCATGCTGTTCTCATGACAGTGAATAAATCCCATGAGATCTGATAGTTTTAAAAAGGGGGGTTTCCCAGCACGAGCCCTCTCGCTTTGCTTGCTGACATCCATGTAAGACATGACTTGCTCCTCCTTGCCTTCTACCATAATTGTGAGGCCTCCCCAGCCACGTGGAACTGTAAGTCCATTAAACCTCTTTCTTTTGTAAATTACCCAGTCTCAGATATGTCTTTATCAGCAGTATGGAAATAAACTAACACACTTTACCATAAAATTTTATTGTTTTCCTTCAACTAGTTTTAGCTATCTTACTGAATAACTGCTTTTTTTAAAATGAAATCTTGGGCCAACAAGATGAGCACCATCTTACTTTAAAGAATTTACTCCCAGCTGGAACTGGAAATCTTTAGTGTCATCTAGAGACAGTGATAACATATTACAGGAGAGAAACACAAATCTGTTTAAAGTATTTGACAGTAGATATAGTTAACTCTAAAATGCCATCATTTTCTATAATCCCAAGTGGCATCTAAAGTTATATGGCAAATCATTTTTACTCCTTATCAGTGTCTACGAGATTCTAAAAGCACCTCAGCATCAAGGCTTAGTTATTTCCCCAGCAATGGTAAACATTTTGTCAACTAATCAACCAATTAAGGGAGGAAGGAAAGGGAATTTAATAATTTAGTCTTAAAAATGAGTACATTATAGTTTTACATGAAGGAAAAACTAAAACCGTGTATCTTAGAGCATAGTCCATGACCACCTTTATCAGAATTATCTGAGGGGACTCTCAAATCTGCATTTTTACGAAGCTCCCCCAGTGGTTATTATCATATCATAATTTGAAGCTCATCATTCCGAAATTTTTTGCTTCAACCGTTAGCAAATAGAAAAAGAATAAGATTCTTCTTATAGGGGGTATACAATGCACAATAAACAAGAAGGGAGTTAAAGGAAGAGAAATCTGTGTGGCCTGCTATCAGAAAGTGTCAATGAAAATACAGAATGTAAGCTGAAACTTAGGAGAAGAAATTGTTTCCTTTAGATGTCAGAAGCAGAATATAAGAGAACAGAGAGAAGGAGGCATATGCCTGTTTGGGGAAAGGTCTGAGAAGAGAATAACCACAATTTTATGTAAGACACAGCTTGGGTAACAGTGGCAATTAATATTGAATCAGTGAGGTGAGTCACATAGATCACATAAGCATGGCAAGGGAGCTAAGCTTTGATATGATATTTATCTTCTTAAATTTGATGGTGATATGATAAAAAAAAGTTTAAAGATTTACTATGGCAATGATCAGATAATGGAGATATATATATATACACACACACATATATGTATATACACACAGTCATATATATGTATATATAAATAGTAATGGGAAAACAGAGACAGAAAATTTGGCCAAATAACAGCTTCAGAAACAATAATATGGAAACAGAGAGATTTAGGTGCAGTGTATTAGGGCCCCACTGTGGAGATAGAATGAATGTGAGAGAAACTTTTAACTATTTCCATCAATTATTCCTTATACCAGAGAAGATAACCAAGAATGTACTTTTTCTCCTCATTCCAATTAAAAGGAAAATAAAAACAGAACAAAATTCAAATGGTTAATTTGTGTTATTATCCATGATAAATAACTCCAAATATTTAGCAGCCAAATGATTTCACAAAGATTACTTTTCCATTAACAATGTCAAACTCAGAAAGAGTCTTTGTCGTATAAACAGAGTATTACATTAAAATAACACATATTCCAACTTGCTACTCAGTGCCATACTCTACTTTAACAATGCAAATTTTTACTTGTGAATTAGCACACAGCACATAACATTATGTCCATCTTCAGTACTCCAGATACTAAAAATAAACACATTCTGGAAGACTTAGTTTGCTTATTACATGCATGTCTAAGGGAGTTGCTGGCCTCACAAAACTGACTTTGTCACCTGTCTTTCCTTTTAAAGAAGTTTACAAATTCACTGTATTGTCAGTGGAGTAATAACCGTCGCTATTTTATAGTTTTGTAATTTGATGTCACATATATTTTAGAAACTTTTCTCCTGAAGAAGAATTCTAAGGCCAACACACTTAGAAAACATTGAGAAATGCCTTGGGAAATCATTACCTATGCTTGAGGCAATGCTGGCAGAGTAAACAGTCAGTCTAAAGAACAACCTATGCAGGGAAAATGGATGAGACTATTTTTAGTAATGTGTATGTGAACAAACTCCACTCATTAAGGTTCTAACATTTTCTGTTCACTCAATATTAGCGTTATGCATGTAGCAGATGATGTTGCTGCCTTTCCCCGTTCCCTCAGCCCACCTCAGTTCACCTGGAGCTGAGGTATACAGTACATAGCAAGCTAATTTCCCACCTCCAAGGCCAGTCTCTTTTCTAAAGCCTTGAAAGTTGTTTCTTGACCCTCTAGGACTTGGAAGTACTAGCGAACAAGAGTTAAGACCACAGGGCAATCCTCGAACAGTAGGGGAGGAACATTGGTAGATAAATGCTGCAACCTTCCTGTCCTCCCAGCGGGCAGGTCCAGGGATGTTCCATGGAACTGAAAGTTTTACTCACAGTATTGAACTCCAGGTGCACACAACAATAACCCATTCATTAACATGCACTTAAAAATTTGTTTTTGGCTTTTCTTCCTTCCCTTTCCCACTTTCCCACTTCATTAGTTTGAGTTTCCCCAAAGACTCATCTTTTGGGGGAATTTGAACTAAGCAATGTACTAATACAAAATGAGAAACATTTATAGAAAATTTCCAAGAAACCCTGCTACTATACATAGTTAAATCAACCGAGCTCTCCAAGTAGCCAACATATAATCCATAATTTATTTCAACACTTCTGTATCATTCATAGGGCATATTATTAATCCCAGAATTAAAATCACCATGTTTATTACTTATCTGCAAATTTTATTAGTGGTCCATGTGTCTTGCAAGAGCTACAGTAGACAGGCAGGACCTCAGTGTTAGTCCCTAATGAATATGGTCCAGAATATGCTGTGGGAAGAAAACAACCATCTTTGAAAATATGGCAATAGTAGCATATTTAGGGGGGCTTGACATTTACAATCTTTCTAGATGGGGACCTCCCTGGTGGAAGGTGTGCTAGTGGTATAGTTAGGTCTCAGAGTAGAAAAGTTAAAAAGATGAAAGAGTATAAAGAGAACTATCTTATTATTTTAATATTCTGTATCTAGCTCTCTGATGCAAAAAGCACTCTGTTGGTAGTTTTCTTATTTCCTGTTTTCAGTGGCTCTCTCTTCTTCTTATCTCCTGCCCTATTCCCAAAGTCAATTTTATTTAATAGAAGAAAATGTTAGAATTGGAAAAACAAATAGTCAGGATAGTTGTGAAGGCAAAGAGAACAGAAGCATATTAGATATTGGTTTGTTCTAAGCATCCTCTTTCCCTCCATACTTTTCTATCCCCAAACCTGAAACTTTCTAACTTCTAAATTAAAGTATGAAATTGTTTTGGTTTGGGGCAATAGCATTATACAGTGGCACCAAGTTGCTGAAGACTTGGCATATTTCAAAACTTTGATAATTCAAGCCTAATTTTAATCTAATTTAAAAGCCTAATCAAAGCCTAACTTTGATAATTCAAGCTTAATTTAATGTCGAAAGCATGGTGGGAAATGTCTACCTAGAATGAATAATTTATAACAAATGTGCATTTGTTTTACTTTAATGTCTCATTTTAATTTTACCATATTATCTCTGACATTTTTCTGAGTTCTCAAAAATCTGCATAGCATATCATAACAGTTATGCGAAATTATTCATAGCATTTCATCACCTCTAACTTCTATTCCAAAGTTACTGATTTTAAAGCTTGGTTTTCAGCACTAAAGAATTATCATCACATAAATAAGATGTGATGTCTTATGTGATCTAAAAGCATTTTAAATCATATTAACTGTGAATGGCAAGATAACAGCAAAGCAGTCATCACAGTCCCTCAGACAAGCTCCAGTTCCCATAAACAAAAGCACAGTGCCCAGAATACTAATAAATGATGGGGACATTTCTATTTAACAGCTAATGTGGCAGTACCCTGTGGGAGTGGTAAACACAGTCTACAAGTCACTTGACAGACTAGTCATGAAATTAATCTTTTTTTATATGCTACAGATATTCATTATTTCACATTTTTCATAAAGAAAGATTTCATTAATACGTTATGTGGTTGTCAATTTACATGATGCAAATTGCCCTAGAATGTGGCAGACACAATGTATTTAGATTAATTTTTCAGAAAAACTCTAAATCACACAAGGTGTCTACGTTCAAGACTGGTGGTAAATAAATAAAAAGTGCTGCCTCCAGTAACAAGTTTCAAATTGGTTAACCTGGTATGGGAGTTCTGGCAATAAGCATAATGAGTTAGAATATAAAAATCTGAGAATATTCTGCTATGTATAATCTTAGCTTTAACTAAACAAAAAAAATTACTTGTAAAATTTCCTTTGGTTCAAGGACTTTTATATGTTTATTTTAGGGGTTAGCCAAAATATTTTAAGAAGAAATTAAGTTCATTTTCACATTTCTTAGCCTAGCATGACCTTTGAGATTCTGATAAATAATTTGTCAAAAGTAAAAGTAAATTTGGCTTACTTTGTAGTTGTTATCGATTTTCTGGAAAAAAAAATTATGCAGAGAACATTTTGATTCTTAAAAGGATACTTTTCTCTATAATTATAGTCCCTTATCTCGCTTGGCTGAGCGAGTGTGAAAAAGCAACTGCTCTGTACATATGAAGATAAAGCAAGTACACAGATTAAAAGGAAGGTATGGTGGATAATCATAGAAAGGTTGGCTATGAAATACTGTTCTCAATTTAGTTGAATATGCTGTGAAATAATAAAATGGTTACAAACCAGAGAGAATGACTGCAGAGATCTTTGGTATGCATTTAAAAAACATCACTTGCTCCTTTTCCATTTACTTTTTAAGAGAAATAAATTAACATTAGAAATCCTGCAATTTGGAACACCAAATTGTGTTAAAATATCAAGTTACCTGAAATGTCCATCATGAACCAAGTACTATACGATTCACTGAGCCATAGAATTGGGTGTGCCCGGCAGCCCTGAATCATCAAATGGACATTGCATATATTAAATAGCTCAAACAGGTACTGAAGGCACAAGTAAGTGGTACCAGCAATGGCTCTGATTCCTACGGCACAACATCTGTCCACAAGCCCCCAAGTTGCTCTTCACATAATATTGGCCACACAGGAAGGAATAAAAAGAAAAAAGAAAGCAGCAGAAAGACCCATTAATGGAGTGATTGGGAATATGCTTCGCAGAAGGAACAGCATCCACCCATTTTACAGCCCTTTCTAACATGTGCTCCATGGAACACTAGATCTGTGGTTGCCAGCAGATATTACACATGCACACACAGATATGAGTTCTGGAGTTACAGACATTTGAGAAATGCTCGGTTCCATAAACTGAAATTTACTTTGTGGTCCTTGCATCTTTACACATAGTTTTCCCACGCTTTCAGATTTCCATTCTATTTAATAGGTCTGATTATGTCAACAACTAGTTACCCTCAAGAAAAGTTACTAATGCATTCCAGAATGGTGTTGGTTACCTCTTTCCTCCCTAATCATCATGCAACACTGTATATTCCGTACAGTGGGGGGCCATAATTATTCCTACTTTTTTCACAATTGACACCTAAAAGAGATAGACAGCACCACCAAGGGCATATTCCCTCCCCATCCCAGGTATAAATGCATTTGTGTTCTCAGGGAGGGGAGCATCACACACCGGGGCCTGTCAGGGAGTGGGAGCAAGGAGAGGGAGAGCATGCGAGGCTTCAAAACTAGATGACGGGTTCATAGGGGCAGCAAACCACCATGGCACATGTATACCTATGTAACAAACCTGCATGTTCTGCATGTGTATCCCAGAACTTAAGAAAAATAAAATAATACGTAAGTAAATAAATGCATTTGTCTCCCAAGCACATCTATGGTTATGTTAAATGTGAAAGGTTATCTCTTATGTAGGAGGAGTTTGAAGGTCAGACACCAAGAATTTGTTCTCCAATTGACAAGAGCCACACTATTGAATAGAGCAGGCATTAGCCACATGTGGTTATTTAAAATTAAACTTACAATATAGTTCTTCACTCACACTAGCCACATTTTAGGTGTTCACTAGTCACAGGTGGCCAGTGGCTACAGCACTGAACAGTGTGGGCATAGTAAATTGCCACCATCATAGGAAGTTCTATTGAATAGCACTGGACTAGCGTGACACCACACATATACACATGCTGCATTCAGGAGGGAGCTCACTAAATCTCAGTCGCCTTCAGAATCTCACAAGGAAATCCTGACTTTGCAGCATCCACTCCTCTAACCAGCCTCAGCTAAGTGACTGCTGGCAACAAGCAAGTAGGAAAAGAAAATTCACATTGTCAGCATATTCAGGCAATCCCGCCTCCCAAAAGAAACCATTACAAACCACAAGGAGCTTGAGCATATACACGCGGGCACACATCCAAAGTTTCTTTTCTCCATGTAGGAGATAACAGACTGATTTACCTAAGGACTCAGGGTGGTTTGAACTATCCTGATTCCTGTGTCTTTATTGTGCCAGTCATTTTTGGTTTTCCCAAAACTACCTTAGTTTCCTTGATTCTAACCTATTTAATATAGTTGAAGAGTGAGAGGAGCCTTTGGAGAGCCGACCGACAGTAATTCCACCCTGAGATAATATGGTCAGCTGGACAGGCCCCAAATCACCTGGACTTACCCCATCTTCACTTGTTGAAGAGCTACATATCATATACCAATTTAGCTAACTTTAAAAGTTTTCATCTTACATGCTTAGAGTCATTTCCATATCTTTTCACAATATCTCCACTTAATGTGGTTTACATTTGGTTAATATTCCCTAAGGGAACCAGATTCAACAAGTCACGGGGCAGAGATTCCAATGAATCTGGTCAAGAATAAGCCAGAATCAGAAATCAAAGTATCAGCCAAAATCTCAAACCATAATTCCCAAACCTGGCTGCATGCCAGAAAAATGTTGGAGCTTTAAAAACACGAATGCCTGGGACCTGTCCCCGGATATGCTGATTAAATTAGTCTGGGAATCAAGATCATTTAAAATCTCATTAAGTGGTTTTCACATAGTACAGACAATGGTCAGAAGTCAAAACCACCATCTTAGAAAATACCTGAATCTCATCCTCTAGAGCAGGGGCTATCAAACCATAGCCTGTGAGCCAAATCTTGCCCCACACCTGGGGACCTATTTGTCTATGTCTTGTCTGTGACTGCTTTTCCTGCTACAATGGCAGGTTTGAGGAGTTGCAACAGAGACCATCTGATCCACAAAGCCAAAAGTATTTACTATCTTGCCATTTGCTGAAGTCTGAATGTTTGTGTCCCCCCAGAATGTGTATGTTGAGACTAAATCCCCAGTGCAGTGGCACTGGGAGGTGAGGCATCTGGGTGGTGATTAGGTCATGAGGGTGGAGCCCCCATAAATGGGATGAATACACTTATAAAAAGAGGCTGGAGAGAGCTTGTTTGTACCTTTCCCCATGAGAGAACACATAGAAGGCACCCCTACAAGGAACAAGCTCACACCAGACACCAAATCCCCTGGTGCCATAATCTTGCATTTCCCAAGCTTCAGAATTGTGGGCAATAAGTTTCTTTTGTCTAGGTTTTTAAATTGTATTTATTTATTTATTTTTAGAGACAGAATCTTGCTCTGTCACCCAGGCAAGGTGATGTGACCATAGCTCACTGCAGACTCAAACTCCTGGGTTCAAGCAATCTTCTTGGTTTAGCCTCCCGAGTAGCTGGGACTACGAGAATGTGTATCACCATGCCTGGCTTTTTGTTTTTGTTTTTGTTTTTTTTTCCACTTCTGTGCAGACAAGGTCTCACCACGTTATACCAGGCTTTTCTCAAACTCCTGACTTCATGCAATCCTCCTGCCTCAACCTCCCAAGTAGCTAGGACTATATGAGTGTGGGCCACCACAGCCGGCTAATATTTTTTTACTTTCGTGGAGACAAGGTCTCATTATGTTGTCCAGGCTTATCTTGAACTCCTGGGCTCAAGCAATCCTCCTGTCTTGGCCTCCCAAAGTGCTGAGAGTACGGGCTGTTGTTTACAAATTATCTAGTCTAAGATATTCTGTTACAGCAGCCCAAATGTACTGATACCATTACAGAAAATGTTGGCTGACCCTGGCCCTAGAGCAGTGATCCTCAGAGCAGCATAAGCATCACCCGGAAACTTGTTAGATATGTAAACTCTTAGGCCCACCCCAGACCCACTGAATCAGAAACTCTGTGACCTTCTCCTGCCCACTTCTCACTTGCCCCAAGGCAGAGCTCTATTCTTCCTCACCTTTCTGGTGGCTGGTCTTAAGACCCTCCCCAGAGAGGGTCTTTCCCTATACCCTGGGGGAAGGAATGCTGGCATCCTGCAGCTTCCATCAAAACCCAAGAGGACTGGGTTCAGAGAGCTTCTGGATAACAGAACACATGGGGCTTCTCGAAGGCTGGCGTGCCCAGGGAGGGCGAGGAGGCACCACGCCCTTAACCTCCACGCATCTCTTCATCTGTATCCTTTGTAGTATCCTTTAAATAAATAAATAAACAAATAAAAAGTGTTTCTCTGAGTTCTGTGAGCCTCTCCAGCAAATTAATTGAGCTCAAAGAGGGAACACCAAACTTGAAGCTGACCTGTCAGAAGTTCCAGGGGCCTGGACTTGTGACTGGGATCTGGGGGTTTGAGGGGCAGTCTTGGAGACTGAACCCCCAACCTGTTGGATCGGACACTATCTCTAGGTAGAATTGAATGGGAGGACACCTAGCTGGTGTCTGCTGTTTGGTGTGTGTGAGAAAAAACCCATATATTTGGTCACAGAAGTCTTCTGTGTTGATTACTGTGGTGTGAGAACAGAGAAAAATCATGATTTGAGAGTTACTTTCCCAAAACACCTCCCAAACTTCAAATCAAAACAAATGGTCCACCAACGTGAGAGTTATTTTTTCAAATATTCAATAAGAACCGCTATCCTCAAGCAATCTGGTAAATTTAGGTGCAAATGTTGCCTAATTATTACCATCTTCAGAATTTTTACATTTTATAGAGACTTTTTTGAAAACTCATTAATCCAATGGGATGCATTTCAGATGTAGGAATTTTAAGCACTTGTCAGTGAGATAAATATTTAAGTAATTTTTAAGGAATGATGTATTCCTTAGCTACCCCCATACATCTGATATAGGTGTTCTTAAAAATGTATTTCTCCGCCTCATATAATGTTAGATCTCTGATATTGCATACATCTTTGCTTTGTACTTGTAACATACAATTCCAAAATTTTGTATCCGTCCTTTTTCCTTATCAATGTCATGGTAATCAATTCACTCATTTTCTTGTTTTTGTTTGTTTGTTTGTTTTGAGATGGAGTCTTGCTCTGTTGCCCAGGCTGGAGTGCAGTGGCACAATCTCAGCTCGCTGCAACCTCTGCCTCCCAGGTTCAAGCAATTCTCCTGCCTCAGCCTCCCAAGTAGATGGGATTACAGGCATGCACCACCACGTGCAACCAATTTTTGTATTTTTAGTAGAGATGGGGTTTCACCATGTTGGCCAAGCTGGTCTCGAACTCCTGACCTCACAATCCAAAGTGCTGGGATTACAGGCATGAGCCACTGCACCTAGCCCACTTATTTTCTACTCACCTATTTTGTGCAACGTATTGTGTTCAACCCAGACACATGCCTTTGAGTTTTCACATAGCATAGTGAGGTAGATAAGTGCATCAACTCTATTATTATAGTAGAGTAAGTGACCTCATGCTATTAAGTTAGCATAGAGAAGCAGCAAGTGTTTTAACAGAGTTTCAGTTTTCTATTGGTAACAAATTACCACAAACTTACTGACTTCAAACAACTGTATTGTCTTACATTTCTGTAGGTGAGGAGTCCCACACAGTGTCACTGGGCTAAAATCAAGGCATCTGCCAGGTTGCATTCCTTTCTGGAAGCTCTAGGAAGAGCTTTTCCTTTTCAGTTCTGGTTTCTACATTCCTTGTCTTGTGTCTCCTTTCTTTATCTTCAAAAATGAAACTTTGCATCTCTCTGGCCTGCTTCTGTCTTCACATCTCCTTCTGACCATAGTCAGGAAAGGGTTCTCTTCTTTTAAGGACTCATTAGACTGGGCCCACTCACATAATCCCGGATAATCTCCCAGGATCAAGATCCTCCACCTGGGATTACAGGTGTGACCACCGCGCCCAGCCTATTCCTTTACTTTCTTAATAAACTTGGTAACAAATTACCAAGATTACCAAATTATCATCCAAATTACCAGAATTTCATCTGCTAACTTCCTTTTGCCATGTCACATATTCTAAGGTTCCAGGGATTGGGATTTTGATGTGGACAGATAAGGGGGAGTATTTTTCCACCCACCATAGAGGGTGAAGAAGAAGAAACAAAGCAGTGTAAAAAGACCCTGGAAGAGATGAACCCCGAGCCATGTCTTGAAGGTGTAGTGGGAATTAGCCATCGGGAGAAGCGGGGAAAACATTTTTTGATACTTATATTCTTTCATCAACAATATTTTTATGCGGCTCCTGCCAGGTTCCAGGCACTATGCAATGACACTGGGAGTACAGGACATAGTCAAAGAATTGCAAGTATCATTGTGACCAGAAAGAGGTCCTGATCCAGACCCCAAGAGAGGGTTCTTGGATCTCATGCAAGGAAGAATTTCAGGCTAGTCCATAAAGCGAAAGCAAGTTTATTAAGAAAGTAAAGGAATAGGCTGGGTGCAGTGGTCACGCCTGTAATCTCAGCACTTTGGGAGGCCGAGGCAGGCGGATCACAAGGTCAGGAGATCAAGACCATCCTGGCCAACATGGTGAAACTCCGTCTCTACTAAAAATACAAAAATTAGCTGGGCGTAGTGGCACACGCCGGTAGTCCCAGCTACTCGGGAGGCTGAGGCAGGAGAATTGCTTGAACCAGGGAGTCACAGGTTGCAGTGAGCCAAGATCACACCACTGCACTCCAGCCTGAGCAACAGAGTGACACTCCATCAAAAAAAAAAAAAAAGTAAAAGAATAAAAGAGTGACTACTCTATAGGCAGAGCAGTCGCAAGGGCTGCTGGTTGCCCATTTTTATGGTTATTTCTTGATTATATGCTAAACAAGGGATGGATTATTCAGGAGTTTTCCAGGAAAGGGGTGGGCAATCCCCAGAGATGAAGGTTCCTCCCGTTTCTAGACCATATAAAGTAACTTCCTGACATTGACATGGCGTTTGTAAACTGTCATGGCATTGCTGGGAGTGTAGCTGGGAGAATGACCAGAGGTCACCCTCATCGCCATCTTGGTTTTGGAGGGTTTTTAGCTGGCTTCTTTACTACAACCTGTTTTATCAGCAAGGTCTTTAGGACCTGTATCTTGTGCCAACTTCCTATCTCATCCTGTGACTTAGAATGCCTTCACCATCTGAGAGTGCAGCCCAGTAGGTTTCAGCCTTATTTTACCCAGCCCCTATTCAAAATGGAGTTGCTCTGGTTCAAACACCTCTGACAGTATGGGAAAGCCAGAATATAGAGAGAACGTTAGGGGTGATAGGAAGCTCAAGCTAGCAAGTAGTCAGGGGCCAGGTCATGAGAGTTTTGAATGCCTGTTCAGAAGTTTGGATTTTATCCTGAAAGTGATGGGGAGCTACAAAAATAACTTGTGCAGGAGGCGATGTTATCAGGTGTGTCTTTCAAAAAAAGAAATAACTCAGCAATGAAAATTATGGGATACAATAGAAAAGAACCTAGCATAGTGATATTGTTAGTGGTGATGGGAAATAGATGGATTCAAGAGACATTTAAAAAGTAAAACTCACAGAGAAGTGTAAGGAAGAGGAAGAGAGATACTAGAAAACTACCAGAATTCTACCTTGGTTGAATAATGAGGTAGTGATTCCATCAAGACAGGGAGTGCAGAAAAGAGTGGATTCAAAGTGAAAGTGACTTCTGTGTTGTACACATTACATTTGGGGTGAAATTCTGTTTAGAATATTTACTAGAAGTTTCAATGTAATAAACCAGATCTAAATTAACTAGTTACCTGGGCCAGGGTTATATATTGTTGAGTCTTTTATAAAAAGTTGGTAATTAATACTATGGGGATAAATCTAAGCAAATAATGAGAGAATGTAAAGTGAAAAAAGATGGGAGAACACCAAAAGAAAGGGTGGACAAAAGGAGTCTATGAAAAATACCAGAAAAGAGATGATAGGAAGTAGAAAAACAACAACAAAAGAGTTGTATCAACCAGAGGAGGATTTCAAAACTGATTGGTCAACCTGGTAAAATAAGGTAGAATAGTCAAGTAAGAAAGTATTGAAAAGGACCCTTGGATCTGGCAGCTAGGGGAAAAAATCAAGTCTCGTTACTTGTCAGTTTCAGTGGCATGGTAGAGACTGGTGCCACCTTGCACTTATTTCAAGAAGGTATGGAAGGTAAAGCACTGGGGAGAGAGAAGCACTTTGTTAGAAGTCAGACTGGGAAGAACCAGGCATCATGACTAGGGACACCTGTGTAGAAGATGACCAAGAATAACAAAGGGACCAAAAGTTTAAGGAAAGGAGCCTGAATCTGCTTTTTTATGTGGAAGCAAAATGAATCAGTAGAGGATAAACAGAATATTCAAATATTCAAAATATTTGAAAAAGTCAAGGTCCCAGAGGATGCAAACCCACGACATCAGTTGAATTTTAGACTGAGCAAGAAGACTGCTAACTTTTCGAAAAGAGTGAAGGAAAAGGTGGGTTTGGATGCAGTGACTATAATTTTATAAGTTAACAAAGTTTCAAAATTAAAGACTATATTCTCTCTGAAGCAGACGGTGAGGAAATCTATTAAGAGGGGAGGGCTCTAGGGAGGTGGGGATTTAAGAACAAGATGAAGACTTGAAATACTCTATGAGAGAGTGGGAACAAGAAAGTTGTTTGTCAAGGAGTGTTGAGGGCCAGCTTAGGTTGACAGGTATGGGTTAGTGATGGCAGCCTCCTACAGAGAGTTCTGGAGACCTGACCTTGTTACTGACAACAGGCACATTTCGCTTGTTCTTCCTTAAGACTCTTCCACTAGCCATTTCTTGTCCCTGCCGTATTCCTCTGTTGACCTCCTGGCTGACTTCACCTTGGAGTTCAGGTCTCAGCTGGGAATGTCTTTCCTTGAGAGAGAACTTTGCTGATCAACCTGAAGTAGCCTCTGGAGTTACTCCCTATCATGCCAGCGTATTTTGCCTTCTTTAGAACTTGCATCACTCTAATATTTTCCTGTTCACTTATTTCATTTTTCCTGTCTGCCGCCTTCTCACTAGAACATAAGCCTTCATGAGAAATGGAACCTTATCAGTTTTGTTTATACAGCATCCCACTCTCTAGCACATAGTAGGCAATCAATAAATATTTCATGTTGAATATTTTGTGATTTTGCTTAAATAGCTCAGAGGGCAGGGTATAGAAAAGGAAAAAGCAGTGAAAGTGGTGACTAAAGTAAAGGGAGAAAATGTACTATTCAGATGGGTCAATAGACTGGAGGAAAATGGAGACATCGAAGGGTTGGAAGGTTTAGTGAAGAAATGATAGGAAGATATCGGAGTTTCTTTACAAAACAGTTTAATCATGGAAAACTCCAGACATATACAAAAATAGGAATGAGTCCCTGCACTCAGCCACAGGTTGAACAATTAGCAAATCACTACAATCTTTTATTCTCTACTTGCCACCCACTCAATCCTTTCATCTAGAAGAAATTATAGTTACTGCATCCACAAATGTCAAAGTAAAATACCCGACATATCATTTTACCCATAAATATTTTGATATACCCCTAAAAGATGTAAAAAAAAAAAATCATTATCACAGTCAAAAATTAAAACTTCTTCCCTAATTACTAGAACTTAGCATTCAGAAGTACAGAACTTCCAGCTGACAAGCTTCAGGATAGAGTCATGGGTGTAGGAGGCCAAGGGAATGGGAGGTGGGTATTTATGGCAGTGATGATTTAGTGAATCTGACATCTGCGGCTGCAGAAGTTAACAATAATTTCCTCTAGGATAATGGCAGTACTTCTGGCACAGAGAGGAATCAGGTGCCCAGTAAATTGAAGGAAGAGCACAAAGAATCAGGTAACAAGATCCTTCACCTGAGCAATGCAGAAACGAATAAAACTTGATTACTTTTAATTACATATTCCCAACTGTCACTTACGTGACATTATAGCATACATGCACATACGATTGTTTCTATTTTAATGTAGTTCTTCAATCAAATGTGGGAATTTTTAGTTATAATTTCTACTAAGCATAGCTATATAAGTTGCCAATCATCACTTTTGGGAATAATTATCATCAGAGAGAAAGAAACTACTAAAGATTGTGGTTAGAAAAGAAAGGGGGGAAGTCTGCAAGATAGAAATTGTACAATAAAGTGTGGAAGAGAAAAAGGAAACTCGGAGACACTGAGCCTGGATCTCAGGCATGCACTCACCAGTCTGTTTGGGGAACAGGAGTGCAACATTGTTCACAGCAAGTGACAATATGACTTCTGGTATAAAGTATAAAAGACAGGAGAACAACAGAATCACTGCATCTGTCCACAGGTTGGTGAATTACCACTATGCAGTTTAACTAAAAATTATTCAAATCTTCTCAGGCCCTAATTTTATCTCTGGAATTATGTTGAAGCCTGGAATAAAGAAGGAAGAATTCTATGTCTTAAAATTACAATGGCATTAAACATTTGCAAGGACAAATATCAAAACAGTGTTTATTATGCACATTATCATATTATCTGTGGCAAAGCAAAAGAAATTTACAACAATCTTGTTGAAATGAGGAAATAGAAATCCTTTAAAAACTCAAGCAAGCAAGGAATCTCAATGAAAAACTTAATTGTGTACCATCATGATTGTTGATTTATATGTAAAAAATATCACTGTGGCTTTCTTTAACATACTTTTTTACCATTTAATTTTTGTGAACTTAAATATCTGGAAGTCTTTTCAAAGTATTCATCTTAACTTGACCTCCTAACCTTATACTTGTAATACCTTTATCCTTCAACTCTTTCCACAAGAATTTTCAGGGAATTCATCTTGGCTAGGAAAAATCAACCACTTCCCTTATTTCTGTACTGTCTCATTTATTGGAGGCCTGGCTTAATTTCTTTTAAGTCTGAGCCTAAGAATGTGTACAAATTTGTTTGACTGGTATAGGCCAATTTCAGAGCAACATATTTTCAACTGGTGACTTGGGTTTGTCCTAAGATTACGTGACATTTTAGAAATAGGAAAAGGTAACTTGTTTTCTCTGTTTCACCTTTACAAAGTGGTGCAGAAAATATTACTAGTTATCTGATAGAAAACTTCTATCAAATCAGTGTCTACCCAAAAGCAAGAAAGCCTCAGTCCTAAACACTGCTTAGAATAATAAAGCATTGCTGTATTTTATCAATTGTCAGAAAATGTAACCCAAGATGGCCCTATTTTCACCTAAAAGGTTGTTAGAAAGTAGTCATTGACAAGTCAATGAGTCATTTTTCAAAACCTATTCTTCCTTATCTGTTTAGTACTTTTTGCCAGGAGATAGGGTTGCCATAGTACATATTTGCATGATGCTTTCCTCTTACCCAAAGGGGATATATTCCAAGACCCCCGGTGAATACCTGAAACTGCAGGTGGTATTAAACCTCATAGACACTATGTTTTATCCTGTGTGTACACTTCTATGATAAAGTTTAATTTATAAGTTAGGCACAGTAAGAGATGAACAATAATAACATAATAAAACAGAACAATTGCAATAATATGGTATAAGTTATGTGAATGTGGTCTCTCAATATTTTGTTGTACTGTACTCACCTGTTTTCCAACCTCAACTGATCTTAGGCAACTAAAACCACTGAAAGTGAAACTTGATAAGGAGAAATCTTTCACCAGCAATCTTAAAAAGCCTATTTTGGCTTCATTTTCTCCCTACTAAAAAGAAAAATACACTCAACAATATAATTCTGCACTACAAAAAGTAAGTGCAATCATTTTCAAAATTGCCTAGAGATGTTTGAAATGTGCATTTTTCCCCTCATCTAACACAATTTTTCTACATAATTGACACAACACAATCAAATCTTTTCAAAAGGCAAAGTATCCTCTGACTCTTATTTTCTACCTTTATATTCTAGCACTTTCCTGAATTTTTTCTGTAGTTTAATGCTGGAATAACAGCACCTTTATTAGGAATAACTCTAATTAGAGTCAGCCATAAAAAATAACACACCTAGTAGTATAGAGTGCAAGGGAAATTAGACTTGATAGGCATGAAGATATCACACTCAAGAAAAAGACTTTAATAAAATCTAAAACAACAGAGCATAGCCTAGGAAAGCTATCATAGAATTCAGGGGTAGTAGTGCTAGAAATTACTTGGTCTACCCTCCATGTTTTACTGAGGAAAAAACTAAACACCCAGAGAGCAAGCACCTTGTGTGGGTTCTGATTAATGAGAGTCAAGTATTCCAACTGTTCTTCATATTCTAAACATTGCTCACAGCACGGAAGACTCGCTAAATGCACTCTACGCTCACGATACAAAACTAAGCTGCCATTTTTAACTCACACTCTGTGGCTGGAGCTCATAGGAGAGCTGTAAACTCTGCGACTGTTGAGAGTTGGCTCCACACCAACATTAGAGGCAAAGACCAAGCGGGCACTGGGTCCCCTGTGGTGCCTGCAGTGAGATCAAAAAGGGGCAGCAGTATGAAGGATCACTGACTAATAATTAATTTAAGTCTTGGCAGCAATGAAAGATGCATTCCCTTCAAGGGTCTCAGATATGAGCAAGCCAGTGTTTAGGCCATTTCATTGTGAAACCCCCCACCCAGTCCCCAGCCCCAAGTATGCCGGAGAACCCTGTTTTTATCCTTACTTCACAGGTGCAGTGGCAACTCGGTGTGGGTTCAGGGATATCTTAAGCTAGAAAAGGAGAGAAAGGAGGAAATCATAGGGATAAGGGACACAGTAATAGGACTGAACATTTGTAATTCCAGACGGGATAGGAGACTGTTAGAACTGGGGTACTAGAGGGAGTCAGTTAGAGATATAAAAAGTAGTGGTCAGAGAATGGGATACTTGAAACTGAGATTATAGAGGGGTAAGGGTTTTTAGTAATCATGAGGTCAGGGTTTGATTATAGCAGTAAATAACTGAGGTAGGTGAAGGATATGAAGAAGAGGAGTTCAAGGAATAAAGAGGGCTTGGCATGGGAAGAATCACCTATGTGGATATTGAAATTGCTAGGAATTAATTTAAAAATAGTGTTCATTCACTGATAATTGTTGGCCAAATGGGGGTGGAAAATGTTGATTTTTCTAATTCCGCCATTCCTTCAATTTTCACTAGCTTGAATTATCCTGTGAAGAACTTTGGATATTGTGATGAATGCTGAGCAGGATGACTACTAAAGTCTGTCTCTTTAGTTATCAATTTTCAAAGAAATTGGTACTATAGTTAGTTCAAATGGTGACAATGACCAATGTTATTTTTGAGGGGGTTGCAGTAAACATTGCAGGTATGCGCAGGGAGCTAGCTCTTTCTATTAGTGTCAGCGTGAATTTATAGTTTTTCTAGTCAATACCTTTGGTTCAATTGCAGCTATGACTTTTTTTTCTTGCTTTTTTTTTTTTTCCTTCATTCAACAAATATTTATTAAGTCCCTTCTTCATGCAAGCCACTGTGCTGGGTGCTGGAGTTACAAAAGGGAACTAACTAACCATGTCAGGCACATGCACTAAACATGGGTGCCTACTTCTGAATTGTATATTACACATCTGAAACATTTCACTCTTCTGGACACTGGAAGAAGCCATTGACAAGCCATTCCAATGCACGATAACCCTGTCTATAATAGAATCCTGGCAACCTGAGGCTTGCTGTTCAATCAAAGATATCTTAAATTCCAATCCTTTAAAAAAAAAAAAAAAAGGTCCTTAAAAATGTCCTGGCCATACTGCCCAAAGTAATTTATACATTCAATGCTATCCCCATCAAGCTACCATTGACTTTCTGCACAGATTTAGAAAAAAAAAACTACTTTAAATTGCATATGGAGTCAAAAAAGAGCCGATATAGCCAAGATAATCCTAAGCAAAAAGAACAAAGCTGGAGGCATCATGCTACCTGACTTCAAACTGTACTACAAGGCTACAGTAACCAAAACAGCATGATACTGGTACCAAAACAGATATATAGACCAGTGGAACAGAACAGAGGCCTCACAAATAACACCACACGTCTACAACCATCTGATCTTTGACAAACCTGACAAAAACAAGCAATGGGGAAAGAATTCCCTGTTTAAAAAATGGTGTTGGGAAAACTGGCTAGCTATATGCAGAAAACTGAAACTGGACCCCTTCTTTACACCTTTTACAAAAATTAACTCAAGATGGATTACAGACTTAAACGTAAGACCTAAAACCATAAAAACCGTAGCAGAAAACCTAGGCAATACCATTCAGGACATAGACATGGGCAAAGACATCATGACTCAAACACCAAAAGCAATGGCAACAAAAGCCAAAATTGACAAATGGGATCTAATTAAACTAAAGAGCTTCTGCACAGCAAAAGAAACTATCATCAGAATGAACAGGCAACCTACAGAATGGGAGAAAATTTTTGCAATCTATTCATCTGACAAAGGGCTAATACCCAGAGTCTACAAAGAACTTAAACAAATTTACAAGAAAAAAAAACAAAAAAACAACCCCATCAAAAAGTGGGTGAAGGATAGGAACAGACACTTCTCAAAAGAAGACATTTATGGGGCCAACAAACATACAAAAAAAACTCATCATCACTGGTCATTAGGGAAATGCAAATCAAAACCACAATGAGATGCCATCTCATGCCAGTTAGAATGGTGATCATTAAAATGTCAGGAAACAACAGATGCTGGAGAGGATGTGGAGAAATTGGAATGCTTTCACACTGTTGGTGGAAGTGTAAATTAGTTCAACCATTGTGGAAGACAGTGTGGCAATTCCTCAAGGATCTAGAACCAGAAATACCATTTGACCCAGCAATCGCATTACTGGGTATATACCCAAAGGATTATAAATCATTCTACTGTAAAGACCCATGCACACATGTTTATTGTGGCACTGTTCACAATAGCAAAGACTTGGAACCAACCCAAATGCCCACCAATGATAGACTGGATAAAGAAAATGTAGCACATATACACCATGGAACACTATGCAACCATAAAAAAGGATGAGTTCATGTCCTTTGCAGGGACATGGATGAAGCTGGAAATGACCATTCTCAGCAAATTAACACAGGAACAGAAAACCAAATACCATGCATTCTCACTCATAAGTGGGAGTTGAACAAAGAGAACAGATGGACACAGGGAGGGGAACATCACACACTGGGGCCTGTCAGGGGGTGGGGGGTTTAGGGAAGGGATAGCATTAGGAAAAATACCTAATGTAGGTGATGGGTTGATCGGTGCAGCAAACCACCATGGCATGTGTATACATATGTAACAAACCTGTACATTCTGCACATGTACCCCAGAACTTAAAGTATAATTTAAAAAAAAAAAAGTTGAGTTAAGATGGAACATTTCAAAGTCAGCTTTAGTTATGTTCTTTGGGAATTTCCTAGAGTAGTTATTCTCTGTTGAGTATTCTAAGCTTCTGTGACCACTGAGCACTTTTTGGCAGAGCATTTAGGAGGAGTCTAGTTATGAGAAACTTATCTTTGGAAACAGTCTTTTCATGTCCTCCCAGGGTTCAACCATTTGTGATTCAAATGTTTCCTTGGCTCCTATGGGGTAAAATTTTCCTGCCCTGAGAATTGAAATTCTCATGGAAACTTTTCTACCACGTTTGTCTTCTTGCATTTATCAGAATGAGCCAATCCATAATAGGTATCAGTCAGCACAGTAGTTTTAGATATATCGAAATATTATTTGAAAGTTACAGAATTGAACATTCAGATAGGTCATATAATTTACTAAAGATCACATCATTTTACTTTTTGCCATCCGTGAATATAAGAGTTGCTCCATTGAAAGTCTTCCCAATTTCTTTCCTGAGGTCTTTCAGAGCATCCTAATGAGAAGTGCCTCTTTCCATTTTACAACAGAGCAGGTCTGACCTGGAGGCCTGAGTATTTTTGTGTAAACTCAACAAAAGCAATGCTCATTCTTGAAAACTTTTTGATCTTACAAAGGAGCTCTGAGGAGAAGGTGGCTTTTTTGTTTGTTTTTTAACCTTTCTTGCTTTCACATCTTGAATAATGCATGAACTGAAATACCAAAGAGGAAAAGAGAAATAGCAGAAAAGTCAGGCTCCTCTGAATAACGAACCCACTTTTTCCACAGCCCCATTGCTGGGCCTTGTAGACCGGGGAAGATTTCACCTGTGTGATGGAAAATGTAAGTCTGAAAGAAGAGTTCTCTTTCACTCCTGCTCAATGGGAGGCCCTTCCCATGTCTCCTTCTTCACTGGCAGAGAGAGGGAGAGCCACAAACATGGCCTTTAACTTTGTTATCAGCAGTTGGGAGGCTATGGTGAGTTTTGGTTTGGTTTTCAAATGAGTGATTACCATCTCTCTAAGAAGGTCAGAGAGGAAGTTGCTTGGGAGTGGGAGAGGGACAGATCAGACATGCTGTCACTACCTCCCAAGGAGGCTCCAAAGGGCTTGGAAGTCCATCAAAGCTATTACTTTTTCTTAATTCTCCCATGGGGAAGCCTCTTCATATTGGCTTCTGTTCCCTTCATGACATGACTTTATTAATCTTTGAAAGCCTTCTTGCTTTTTGCTGCAAGATGTCCCAGGGTTATATATTTCTTATCCCTGACTTAGAATCATCCATTCCTTTAAAATTCAACTTTATTTCATTAAAAATGTTATGTATTAGCAAATGTTGATGAATGAGTTCTAATTAAACTAAAGAGCTTCTGCACAGCAAAAGAAACTATCATCAGAGTGAACAGACAATCTACAGAATGGGAGAAAATTTTTGCAATCTCTCCATCTGACAAAGGTCTAATATCCAGAGTCTACAAGGAACTTAAATTTACAAGAAAAACAAACAACCCCACTAAAAAGTGGGCAAAGGCCATGGACAGACACTTTTCAAAAGAAAACATTCATGTGGCCAACAAACTTATGAAAAAAAGTTCAGCATCACTGATCATTAGAGAAATGCACATGAAAACCACAATGAGATACCATCTCACACCAGAATACCATCAGAATGGCAATTATTAAAAAGTTAAGAAACAACAGATGCTGGCAACATTGCAAAGAAAAAGAACACTTTTACACTGTTAGTGGGAGTATAAATTAGTTCAACCATTGTGGAAGACAGTGTGTTAATTCCTCAAAGATCTAGAATCTGAAATACCATTTGACCCAGCAATCCCACTGCTGGGTGTATACCCAAAGGAATATAAATCATTCTATTATAAAGATATTTGCATGCATATGTTCATTGCAGCACCATTCACAATAGCAAAGACATGGAATCAACCTAAATGCCCATCAATGATAGACTGAATAAAGAATATGTGGTACATATACACCAGGGAATACTATACAGCCACAAAAAAGAATGAGATCATGTCCTTTGCAGGGACATGGATGCAAATGGAAACAATTATCCTCAGGAAACTAATGCAGGCACAGAAACCAAACATCACATGTTCTCATTTTGAGTGGGAGCTGAACAATGAGAAAACATGGACATAGGGAGAGGAATAACACACACTGGGGCCTATAGGTTGGTTATGGGAGAGCATCAGGAAGAATAGCTAATGAATGCTGGGTTTAATATCTAAGCGATTGAATGATCTGTGCAGCAAACCACCATGGCACATTTTTATCTATGTAACAAACCTGCACATCCTGCACAGGTACCCTGGAACTTAAAGAAGTTGAAAAAAAAAAGAAAAAAGAAAGTTATTTATTGACACAATACTACAGAAGCTCATGAATACGAGGCTATCATTACTTCTAGAATTTTTATGTGGTCAGATTGGAAATAAATTCTTATGAAGAGAAAACCATATATTCATATACAATTCAAATTTAACATCTCAAAAATTTTGCTTAGACTGGGTGCAGTGGCTTACACCTATAATCTCAGCACTTTAAAAGCCTGAGACAGGAGGATCACTTGAGTTCAGAAGTTCAAGATCAGCCATGGCAACATAGCAAAACTCTTATCTCTAAAAAGAAAGAAATAGAAAAAGAAAAAAAAAAAAAAAAAGCTTATGTTTTTTGAGCTTGTATTTGTTACTTTTTTTGATTACACTAAATATCTCAGTTCCTAGCAATATTAACATAAATACTTTTTGTGTTTTATCTCACAAGGTATATATGATTATTTTTAAATAATTTTACCAATATTACTACTAACAGTGAAGTTGAAGTTTTAGAATTCCTTGCATGTCTGTATGTCTTTAAAATATGTGAGCTTAGAACATACATGTCTATAGAATATACTTTGGATCTATAATAAAAATAAGTTCTGAAGTCACTTGAAATAATTCTTTGCCTAGAGTGATTTTTCTGCAACTTAAATGCATTTAGACATTCGTTTTTTAGCATGTTTCCATTTTTAAGTGTTGCTTTAAAAAATTTTTATCTTGTGTGTACCTAAGTTACACAATGCTGAAGTTGAAGTTGTAAAACAAAATATGTTCAGGTAGGTCTTACTTCCATCCCTCTCTTATCTACCTTGTTCCCTCCCTCCCTTATATGCCATTTATGTCAGTTTTTCATTTACCCTTTCAGAATTTCCCCCTGCAAATATAAGCGAATATACACATATATTTATATTTCTCCCCTTTCCTGTACAAAAGTCTGCATATCATATATATACTATTCATTTTGCATCTTGCTTTATTCACTTAATGTATCTTGGAAGTCATACCCCTTTAGGATATGGAAAATTTTCCTCATTTCTTTTTATGTCTACAGAGTATTCCATTGGGAGATGTATCATATCATTGGGATTATAGGGTATTTTCTTTGCTGTCATTACACATATAAGTAATTGTACTTATGTATGTTTATATCTGTAATTGTATGTATATACAATTTTTTACTATATCACACATATTACATACACAAATAAAACAATGAATAACCTTTTGCTAATGTCATTTTTACTTATACCAGTGTATTCATGAATTATAGTCCTAGAAGTGGGAATGTTGACTCAAAGAGCAAATGAATATTGCAATTGAAAGAATATTGCCAAATTTATTTTTATATGGGGATGTAACAATTTTTCACTTCTACCAGTGCCATTTGAGTTTGTCTATTTCATAACAGCCTTGAGAACAGAATATTCTACCAAACATTTAGATTGTTGCCAAAATTATTGGTGAGAAATAGTATCTCAATATAATTAGTTTTAATTTACATTTCTTCTATTAAAGTAAGTTTGAGCCTCTTTAAATAACTTTAAACATCATTAAACTCAATTTTTGCTTCTTCTAGTGAACTGCCTAGCATATCTTTTGCCCATTTTTCTGTCACTATGGGTCTTTCTCTTTCCTGTTTTTAGTTCCTTTTTTATATATTAGAAATAATAGCCCTTTGTCTTTAATATAAGCCATAAGGCACAAACATTTTCTTTACGATGTGTGATTTTTCTTTTACTTCGTTTATGGCAATTTGCCATGCAATTTTATTAAGTAGTCAAACATGCTGACCATTTCTTAAATGAGAGCCATGAAATTTTAGCAGTTTTCCTGACAATGGTGATGAATTTTGAATAACCCATCCTATCTTACATCGACACTATTATAAACAATAAATGATATCTGCAAAAAGGTGAACATAACTTTAAAAGTTAGTGACTGTAATGGGATCGTCATCCTGACTAAATATCAATTCAACTCCCCAGCTTTGACTTGATTCGTGTTTTTATTCAGCCACACACTATGAGTCATCAGTACCATTCCCCTAATTTTACCAGGGTGTAACAGAGGCTCAGAAAAGTGTGGTGGTGTACAGTATTCACCCACTGAGTCAGTAGACATGGTTCTGGGGCCCTGAATTCTTTCTGCTTTCACCCCTGGCCTAAGTTAGGGCTTATTGATTTCTGTTTTCACAAATCACCATGGTAATGATAAAGAATTATGTTCTCTTTCTTCTACTTCTTAATGAGCAAAGCTTTTGTTGTTGTTGTTGTTGTTTTAATATTGTATCTCTTCTTTGGAAGCCTAATGGGAAGTTATTTGTACTTTTTTTGTTTAAGGAAGAAAAAGCACAGTTGGGAATCCAAAGACAGTTTTTACAGCCCCTCACTGCACATCTCTCTCCCCACCTGCAGAGAATTGCCACTTAGATACCATCTTCCTCACCTCAGCCTCTTGTAATGTTCCTTAACACCATGTTCCTTCCTCCAGCCCTCACAGTGTGGTTGACTGTTTCCTCACAATCTCTTCCTCTCTAAACTAGACATTTAAATGTAAGGAGTTTTCATCCTTTCGGCCAAAATTGAATCTTATCATATTGTTTACCCATATTATTATAACTTTTCATTCATCCTCATAAATCTTGCTCTCAATATTAATTCAATCATATAAATATTGCTTTCAATAATTAATATGAACAGTTTTTAGAACATGTTAAAAGCTGGAGAAGAAAGAAAGCAGTAAGAAGACAGGGTATTTATACTTTTATCTCTTCTAACCAACGATCAATCAATTCGATGATCCATAATAGACACATATGCAGCTTCATCTTTCTGATGACTTTTTACACTCACTCCAATGATCCCACTTTCTTTCTCAACAACATTTGTTTTAACTCCACTTTCTCCAATTTCACCTTTTCTCATCTTTTCTGATCCAGAATTGGCCAAATGAGTTAAGAAACCTAATATCAAATGCATCCATGATTTCTTTACAATGCAGTAAATCTTACACTTTTTCAGTTAATAAAAGGGGCCAAAACTGCTTCACATGATCTCTTTACTACATTCATCTTTAATATTTCATAAGGTTGCTTATTCACCACTTTCATAAATAACAAATCTAGTCAAACAATGACTCATTATTATACAATTTCCTTAAGAACCATACTTTAAACTTAAGAACTCAATTATGTGTTTTGTTAAACATATTTGTGGTATTTATTTCAAAATGTAGGAAAGCGTATTTTAGACAAATTCACCAAATCATTCACTGTATGAAAGAAGTATCATAAAGTGCTACATTTAAGAAAATATATATGGCAAAACCCATCTCTACTAAAAATACAAAAATTAGCTGGCCTGGGCAACAAAGCAAGACTGTCTAAAAAAAAGAAAATTTGTATCAGATTTTTTATTGCTATTGAAAATTCACTATACTTATCCTTCGTAGGTTAAATTGTTAAAAGAAGCCAAGACTAAAGCAATGAAAACCTTATTCCATCATGTAAATATCACTGACCAAAGGAAGTTAGTAAACAAGATCAAATTATGTCTACTGAGTCTTTCACAATTGAACATCTAAGTGTTCAATAAATATTTACTAGCTAGCTCCAATTAATATCTTAAATTGTAGAATTACAAATCAAAGCACAAATTCTAGACAATAAGAAACTTTAAAAAGACATTCATGGCAACTTTACAGTATTATGAGACATTTTCACAAGTCATCGAACCTTCAGAATATTTTTGAACCTGTAATGTCTTGCCTCTCTCTGTGTTGTCAGATGATAAGTTCCTTCTCCTTCTAGCTATTACTTTTTCTCAACTTAGTATACCTTAAGGCTAAAAAAAACTATTCAGAACATCATACAAAGTTTCAAAATAAAATATGTTTTACCTAAAATATTCAGCCCCTTGAATCAAGATTGGCTATTTCCTGGAATTTTCCTATTACCTCCACTTTTCACTCTATTTTGCTTCTGTAATCATATCTTTAGTACATACAGAATCTAACATTTCTTGCAAATAATGTAGAAATTTTATAAATCCATGGGTGGTATAGGGGGATTGAATTGTATTCCTCAAAAAGATATGCCCAAATCCCAAATCCTAATCTTGGTACCTGTGAATGTAACCTTATTTGAGTATAGGGTCTTTGCAGAGGTAATCAAAAGGATCTTCAGATGGGATCATCCTGGATTTAAAGAGGGCCCTACATTCAATAGCTAGTGTTCTTATAAGAAAAGAAGAGATTTGAGACATGCACCCAGAGAAGAAGATGGTGTGAAGGTAGAGCAGAGGTCAGAGTGGTGAGTCTACAAGCCAAGAAACCAAGACTGCCAGCAGCCGCCAGAAGCTAGGAGAGAGGCAGGGAAACAGATGCTCCTTCTGGGCTTCTAGAAGGAATCAACCCTGCCAAACAGCTTAATTTTGAGCTTCTAACTTCCAGAACTATCAGAGAATAAATTCCTGTTATTTTAAGCCACCAAGTTTGTAGAAACTTGCTATAGCAACCCTAAGAAACTAACATAAATAGTTAAACAATAAAACAAACATTAGTTGCAAAGAAGCTAAAATCTAGTAATTCATATATACGGTGTGTCAGGTGCCTCCGTCTCCCGTTTCCACCAACAGTTTTACTTACACAAATTTACTTTTTTATACTATTTAGTTTTCAAGCTGAAAGGCTAACGTAACCCTTCTAATTTTAGAGGCTGTTTGGAAAATCTTCTCTTACTATCTATAACATGCCTTAACTGTCAGATTGTTTCATTTTGCTTTGTCTCCAAAGAAAAACTAGACTCAGTTGCCAAGGGCAAATTTGGAAAAGATATGTCACCTTGGTCTCTGATGAATGTCATTGGCAATACAAAGAAAAGCAGGTTTCTTACTTTGCCTGGTGGGAAAGGAAAAGACACCCAGACAATCACTCTGTTCTCCCAATTTCTGAAATGCTGAAAAAAGACCTTGGTCTGTAGAAGAACAATATTCCTCAACAACAAACCTGAACACTTTGGTTGAATTGTTTGGTAGACTATATTTTTAGTCACAGATAGTTACTCTCCTAAAGTACAATATGTTGCTGAGCCCCAGGAAAAAATAATAGCATAAATCACAGAATGTTCCCAATGCCTGCATCTTAGAATTGCTTCATTTATTTGTTCCACAAATGCTTATTTAGCCTCTTTTTTTTTTTTTTTTTTTTTTTTGACTCAGTCACTAGTTAGGTACAGTGAACACATAATCATTTAAGTCCTTTCCTGCTAGTGGATAGAGAGGTCAGAGAAAAATAAATTACAGTGTGGTATTAAAAGGACCCATTACAGAGACATGGACAAGATGTTAAGCAAACAAAAAGAATGGAACTCACTCTGCCTGAAAGTCATCACCGTACCAGGCTTCCGGGAGGGGGCCACTGAGAGGCTCTTGCTGTGTGAAAGATGAAGGTTGAGAGGGAAAATACGAAAAAGGGGGAAGGGGTGAGATTTTGCAGTATGCTCTCACCTGCCATATCTTGCAAAACAGAGATATATGTTCTCTGCCATAAAAGGGAGAATTCGCCTCATTCAGATTAATTCCAATATTCTCACCTCTAATAGGGAGGATTAAGCTATTAAGATCTGAATTAACAATGCCGTGGGAGAGTAAGACCAGCCAGAAATCACTAAGTCAGAAGCCACTGGTCTCACTCCTGGTCTGGGTTTCCTAGAGCTATTAGCCATACTCCTAAGGAAAGCCAGGGCCGTGTAATCAGAATATGACATGTAGCTTTACATGGCTAAGAAGAAAATGTTCTGGAAAAGAAGAGGAGGCAAAGATCTGGACCAATAAAAAAAATTCAAGCTCACCACTGAAGAGAGATATATTCTAAGTCAAACACATATACATTTCTTAATTCTGAACATGCTGCATTTTTTACTTTATCACCTTAATTGATGATTGTACAGCTCTGCACTTGTATATGCCTGTGTGGAAAGGTAGGGGCATTTCTATAAGGCAGTGAAACTAGTTTCTAAACAAATATTTCTGAATCTGCAGCTTTAAATGAGGAGTTATTAATAGTCACCCAGGAGAGTCACATGCCATTGTGGTGAGAGACCCAGCTATAAGAGATACTTGTGGGCCGGGCACGATGGCTCACACCTGTAATCCCAGCACTTTGGGAGGCTAAGTAGGGTGGATCACAAGGTCAAGAGACCGAGACCAGCCTGCCCAACATGGTGAAATCCTGTCTCTACTAAAAATACAAAAATTAGCCGGGTGTGGTGGTGGGCACCTGTAATCCCAGCTACTCCGGAGGCTGAGGCAGGAGAATAGCTTGAACCCGGGAGGCGGAGGTTGCAGTGAGCGGAGATCGCACCACTGCACTCCAGCCTGGCAACAGAGCGAGACTCCGTCTCAAAAAAAAAAAAAAAAAAAAAAGACACTTGTGAACTTTTGTGTTTTGATTTTTGTCATTTCTTCTCTAGCCACCAATGTGCCAGATCTTCTCCTGGGAATCACTGGAAGAGACCCCAACCCAAAGGAATTACTGGAGGCTGATACCAAGAAAAGTAAACACTTTTGGGTGAGGAAATGTAGTTCCCTTCAGAATGGTGGTGTGCATCCAAAAATAAAAGCTTGAAGAAAGTATCTTTTAAAAAGGTATTTAATAGTTCCTTTGCGCCGCAAAGGAGGGTGTATTCAAACTTTTTGGCCTCAAATGTTTGAAAGAAAGCTGTTT
The DNA here is from genome assembly GCF_003255815.1 of Theropithecus gelada. Classification (NCBI taxonomy): domain Eukaryota; kingdom Metazoa; phylum Chordata; class Mammalia; order Primates; family Cercopithecidae; genus Theropithecus; species Theropithecus gelada. The sequence goes on from NC_037672.1 coordinate 155,364,095, forward strand.
GTCCCCTAATGATCACAGTAGGGATGAAAAAGAAGGCTTGTTGCTAGATTGCTGAGAGTCAGATGCTTAAATCAACCCTGACTAGTGTCCCTGAGCAGTCAGGACCCTGAGGGTTCTGTAGTTAAAGAACTAAGCACCAAGCTCTAGGACCAAAGACACGATGATATGACTACCTCGGGAGGAAAAGTGAGGGGCACTCACAGCTGAACCCTCAAGTACCGTAACAGGAAGTCAAAGAGGAGGTCTAAAATGGAGCAATAAAAATAATCATAGGCAGTATCATTGAAATTTGAAAGTAAATACCAGAAGAAAAAGCCAAAGGATCTGAAAATGATTGCCTTTGAATGTCTGAACTGAAGGCTAGGGAAGATAGGCCAAGGGCCATCCATTTTTTAAAGACAAATCTTTATTGTAAAAATGAACATGCATTCCTTTGAAAAAATATTCAAAGAACTACAATAAAAGGAAAAACACTGCATTATCTTTAAAAGTCCAGAACTGATGTTTTATTTTAAATAATGTGCTTGTATTTTTTTTGGTAAAAATCTAGTAATTTTTAAAATATAGGTTCTTGCTAACTGGCAAGAAATCCACAGACCTTCATTACTCAAATTCATAACCACCCATAGAAAAGGTGGTATAATGCTTTTTGTTATTTGGAGGCTGTAGGTAATACAGCAAAAAGAAAAAATCGACAAGACTCACATTTTAAAGTGGAAAATAAATAGCATAGATACAGAGATTGAATTATGTGTGTTAAGAAGACTTACAAATATGGTTGCAACCATGGTTGCAGTCTCCAGTTCTGTGTGTCTGTGCATGCTGGCAATGAGGAAGAGAAAACTGAGAGAAAAGGCATTCCATGAGGATGGCAGAGTGGGAATAGGAGACAGTATGAAAAAGGGAATGAAGCCAGAAATGGTAACTTCCAGGGAGATAGAGCTGTGAAAGGGGAATCTTTACAGAAAATCCAAAATTTATGCAAAAACAAAAATTGGACAGAGGATCCTTCCTTAAGTATTTGTCCTAGGATATATGCCAGGAAAAAAAGCACATTAATTCCAAGGAAATCCCATTAAAAAAATCTAGGTCAAATAAGTTTGAACTGACTCTTCAGAGGCCTTAAGAATGGACTAAGGCTTAGAATAACCTTTTCTAAACATCCAGAGGCCCCAGTTTGAACCAGAAATAAAAATCAAAAGTAACATTAGAATTTTAATTGGAATAACAACACATGTGAAATGATTGTGAAATGAAATGAAAGTGGTATAACTTTGCAATCATTCTAGTTAGGTGTTGTCTTTGTCTATTTTGTAATGCCATAACAATACCATAGACTGGGTAATTTATAAACAACAGAGGTGAATTTGGCTTACAGTTCTGGAGGCTGGGAAGTCTAACACCAAGGAGCCGCATCTGGTGAGGACCCTTTTGCTGTGTCATCACATGGAGGAAGGCATTACATGGTGGGAAAGCATGCATGGGGCAGGGAGGGGGCCAAACTAATCGTTTTTATTTGGAACCCATTCCTTAGATAACTAACTCATGATAATAGGCAGAGAGCCCTCATGACCTAATTACATCTTAACTTCCCATTTCTCAACATTGTTGCATTGGGGATTAACTTTTCGACACATGAAATTTGGGGGACATGTTCAAACCATAGCAGGTATATTTAAGCTTCTTGCCTCTATGCATAAATTATGGCTGTTGCTCTTGGCATCTATGCTTAGAATTGGCTAAATAACTGCCTGGTTTGGAAGAGTCTTTTCTATTTAGAGTCCTATTGACAATGACAGCATCTCTGCAGAACTCCCTAAAGATCTAAGCAAGAGTTTACACAGTTGCCATTTTGTGAATAATTTCAGAAGTTTGTTGCTTTATTTCTTGTTCTTTATTGCTTTATATCTGCCTCTTTTTTTTTTTAATCCCTGTTTTCTCTCATTGTCTGGGCCTATGCAGTTGTCATCTGCATAGGCCCAGATGACATGTCCATCTCATTCTCTCTGCTAGCTATAGACCAATGGGTCTCTGCTGAACTATGACTGAATATTAGATCACTCAGGAGGCTTTTTAAAAATGCTGATGCCCAAACCTCACCCCAGATAAACTGAACTCATCTAACTGGGCCTAGCACCTAGGAATTGGTACTTTTTAAAGCTTCCCTGATTATTCTAGTTGCTAATCACTGTTGTAGATATTTGTTTCTGCTGTGACTCTGTTGCCTGGCATGGAGTTGGGTGATTATGTCATGAAACAAAGGCAGAGAACCATGAGGAATATTTTCATCCCTGTCTGAACCTTCCATATACCAGGATAATAGAGTTTATCTTTATGTCTCTTTATTACAAAGGCTTTTGTTTCTTTTGTGTGTGTGTGCGCTTTTGTTTTGTTTCATTATATTCAATGTTTGGCTGAACCCAGTGAAACAATTAGAATGTAATGAAGCATCTAGATAACCGAGAATGATAATAATGTACACCTGATACATCCAGATAATAGAAACATCTATGCCTTCATTGAAACTTGTGGAAAGTGTCTCAGTTCTTTGATGTACAATGATAGCAGAGGAAGTGACCTGACCTTTATGCCATGAGCTATGGTTTCATTTAGCTGGTGTCCAGGAAGCTATGTGATTTTTTAATAAGTTCCCTTGATTTTTGTCTTCTTAGAAGCAGGAATTCTTGTTGTGACAAAATTAAAATGATTTAGGTTTATTTAGGAATTTTTCCACTTACAGTGAAATTTTATTGTATTTTAAGAAAAACCACAATTCATAACACTTGGTTTCAAATTATGTGTGCATACATATGTATGTATATGTGTGTGTATATATGTGTACATGTATATGTGTGTGTATATACATATAATGTGCCTCCCAACTGTTTAAAAGCTATTTTTAAAGATACTCTTTTTTTTAATTTTTTTCAGAGTTTTGCTCTTGTTGCCCAGGCTGGAGTGCTATGGTGCAACCTTGGCTTGCTGCAACCTCCGCCTCCCAGGTTCAAGTGATTCTCCTGCCTCAGCCTCCCAAGTAGCTGGATTACAGGTGCCCGCCACCATGCCTGGCTAAATTTTGTATTTTTAGAAGAGACAGAGTTTTACCATATTGGCCAGTCTGATCTCAAACTCCTTGCCTCAAGTGATCCACCGCCCAAAGTGCTGGGATTACAGGTGTGAGCCACCACGCCCGGCCAAGATACTCTTTTTTCTATAATGACTTGACTACTTTCACAAAAACAAAATTTAAGGTAGCTGTTTACATTTCACCTTTCTTATAAATTTTTCAGATAATTTTAGTCATCATAACCATAGATGTACAGTTATTTAATTATGGAAGTTCAATGTCTAATTTTCAAATTCAAAAACTCATATTTTGTTGTGATGAAAAAATAAGATCTAATGTAAAATAAATTCCAAAACTTTTTTCACAAATAATTTATCTTCAGAAAAAAATATAATTTGACAGAGCTGCAAGGAAGAGACAAAATAGATTCATTTTAATTTCACCCGTTGACTTTCTTATGCCCATTTTCTGATATAAGTAACAATAAGTAGTATAATTATAAAATAAAGTGATCCAAGAAAAAGTGAAACATTTTCTGTTCCTTTTTGGCATTGTGAGTGGGTTTCTAGATCGTGGGTATATTAAAAAAAATCAATATCTGAAAAACATTAAGGTTACGTTTAACATAATAATGAATAAGAATATTCTCCTTTTCAGAATTGGCCCTTCTTAGAGTGAGATATATTCATTATCTACACTCAGAAACTTAACTGTGGTCTGTTTATTCCAAAGAAAGTTATAAAATGAAGGATTTTACCTGTAGATGTGGTTTTTCTATCACCTTTTGAAATTTCAGAGTAGATTGTAACAATCTATCAACATAAATCATAATGCTTAAATATGTATTACGTTTATTCTTTTAAAAGGTTAACTCAGTCCCTAGAAAGAAAAGTCAAGGGGAAATAAACTTATTTATGTTAGTAAAATTAAACATCCAGCAACTGAAGGAAAGATTGCTTTGTTTTAATATTGCTTTTCTCTTTATTTTCTATATACATAGTCAAGTCTCCACTCTTACCTAAAAGTACAACTTCTCTTCAAGAAGACAGGCTCCACAGAGATCACATTTGGGCCATGCAACACATTGTAATTACAGGACACTGCTATCATTTGGAAATAGTTTGTTCCCATCAAAACGCATGTTGAAATTTGCTCCCCAGTGTGGTGGTATTTGAAGTGGATCCTAGTGGGAGGTACTTGGGCTATGGAGGCAGATCTCTCACAAGTAGCTTGATGCCACTGGTAATGAATGCGTTAGATTGAGTTAGTTCTTCAAAGAGTGGGTTGTTATAAAGCAAGAACACCCCTTGGGTTTTGCTTCTCTTCACAGGTGTCTACTTCCCCTTTGACCTACTCAGCCATAGTACGATGTAGCAGAAAAACCCTAACCAGAAACTGAGGCTATGCCCTTGAACTTCCCAGCCTGCAGAACTGTGAGCTAAATTAACTTCTTTTCTTTATAAATTTTACCCAGTCTCAGGTATTCTGTTATAGCAACACAAAATGAACAAGAATATATTGCCATAAAATGTGCTTTATAAAATTGACTGAATTTGATACAGCCTTTTAAACTATTAAGTCATTTCTATAATAAATCTGTTGCCCGGTTTTATGAAGAAAAATAGAAATATTTTCCTTCGTCTTAAAGCATTTTATGTACTATGCCAGGATTCTTAGAAATCTTACTTCTCTTTATAATCATTTTATGTTTTGTAATCTATTGCATTGGAAACAAAAGCTGCCCATCGAAATTTCTGACACATTTCAAGTTCCAGCTCAGTTCTCAAATCCTCCGAGAGTTTTATGATTTCATCCACAGCAATTTCTTCTGGGTTTGTAGGAAAATGAGATGATATAGTTGGGTTGTGATTCCAGGAGCCAGGAGTGGAAACAGTGAGGGAGGGATGGGACTGGCCCATTGACAGCAGCGAATGGAACAAATAAACATCTTTGTAATAGTAACTGGGGTATGGTAGATTCAGTTTGTGTCCTATCCAACATTCATTTTCCCCTTTTGCTTTTCTAGCTCCCATTTTAATCACCTACACTATTCTGAACTCTACTGGTAGGTCCTAAAGAGTAAGCCAATCTGCACATGGCATTCCACTCCAAATATGATTGATCTAAGTTTGGGTACACATTAGACCAATCAGAACGAAGGAGGGGACATATACCATGGTTTGGGAAAAGGGGGAGAATTTTATCTTTTTCTTCTACTGTATATAAATAATGGCAGTGGTTCCCCCATTTGCTGCTGGTTGTATCTTGCAATCATGAAGGAAACCAACCTCGGGACCAATCTGACAATGGAGAAGGGCAAAGCAAAATTAATTACAAAGAAAAATAAACCTTGGAATGAAGAGGAATATGATCAGGGGTTGTGGGGAAAGAGGATAGCAGCTCAGTCTTATCTTCTGCTGTATGGTTCTTTCAAATCTGTTGTATTTCTCTTCACCTTGCTAAGTATAATGCATATTTATTTGTTCAGTTAATTCAGTAAATACATATTGAGAGTCTAGGATGTACCAGGCGTGTTCTAGGTATCAGGATACAGCAGGGGCAAAAGTTCCTTCAATATGATCACAGGTCATATTTCTCTCCATTCCTACCCTACCTGTAGGCTCCTGGGAACATACGATAATAAGTTTTCTTATTAAGCTCATTCGAACTGCCATTTTTGTTACCTGCTGCCAAAAGCATTCGAACCTTTACAAAGTCATAATAAATCCACAGTCAATAGTCCAACTAAAGCAGCAATCTGAAGGCTGTGCACAGAGAAAACAAGAAAAGGCTGTGGGACAGAATCTAGAGATGCTAAAGGAGATAAAGGAGATGATAAAGGAGATAAAGCTCTAGATTCCTAATGAAGAGCAAGAGAATCTAGAGCAGGATTTCTCAGCCTCAGCACTACTGATGTTTGGGGCCAGATGTTTCTTTGTCCTGGGGTGCTGTCCTATGCACTATAAAAGGTTTAGCAGCATCCCTGGCCTCTACCCACTAGATATCAGTAGCACCACCACCCCAACCAGTATGATGATCAAAATGTCCCTTGGGAGGCAAAACAGCCCCTGCGAGAATGATTGTTTTAAAAGGATTATCTGAGGCTCTGGATCATAGCTGCATGGCTTTACTATAGAAATTGGCAAGTTCACCTGGGGCAGTGACAGAGAAATTAATGATATTATTGTTCAGATAGTCTCCTCTGTGTCCAGTGGCATCAAATTCTTGTGCCACTCATTTTGGACCTTAACTTTTATGGTCTGGTACCAATTAAATAACTTCTCTTTGCTTGAATTTCTTTATAAAGAAAACAGACCTGGTATAGTGGCTCATGTCTATACTCCCAGCAATTTGGGAGGCCAAGGTAGGAAGATCACTTGAGGCCAGGAGTTGAGACCACCTTGTCAACATAGAGAGACCCTATATTTATGGGGAAAAAAAAGTAAAAGTTAGTCAGGCATGGCGGCACATGCCTGTAGTCCCAGCTACTCAGGAGGCTGAGGTGGGAGGATCGCCTCAGCCCAGGAGTTTGAGGTTGCAGTGAGCCATGATCACACTACTGCACTTCAGCCTGGGTAACAGAGAAGACCTTGTCTAAATAACAACAACAACAAAAAAAGAAAACAGGCAAGATAATAGCAATTAAAACATGACAATGCATTAAAAAAGCTGACAGTCCCTGGCAGATAGTAAGTTCAAGCACATTTTAGCTACTAATATTATTAATTGCCTTGTTAATAATTAACAATTAATTATTAACATTATTGTTATTATTATTACCAAAACTTTCTTCTCAGGAACCGTGGCCTCTCTGGGACCTTCAGGTAATTAGGCAGAGGCTACTATGGATTGCAGAATATTGGGAGTATTTATTGACTTCACAGCATGTGACAGTAGGCAATGAGGGTGTCTCAAGTTCAAGGTAAAGGAGTAAGAATTTCCTAAGGTTTATGTGTGCAAGACAACTTTCCTCATAATACAATCTTTCACTATCTTCTGCAAGTTCACTTCTCCCTCTTCCCATTACCATGACAATCCACGTCCATAATGGATGTTGAGTGACAGGGGACAAATTCTGTAAATATGACCAGTATTCCCAATATAAACATGTTTACCTGAGGAGAGGTTGTGGGGAAGGAAGATAGGGGCTCAGTCTTATCTTCTCCTGTATGGCTCACTCTTTCAATTCTGTTGTATTTCCATTTGCCTTGCTGAAAACAATGCATATTCATTCCTTCAATTAATTCAATAAACATATATTGAAAATCTAGGACATATCAGGCATGTTCTAGGTATCCAGATACAGCAGGAGCAAAAAGTTATCTCAAGAAACTGCATTAGAGTGGGACAGACAATCCAAGAATACATATTTTGCAGATGTAACAGGTGCTATGGAGAAACAAGGTAAGGGAGGCCAGGAAGGGTCAGGAAAAGAGTCACTGCTGAGAAGCTAGAGGGTGAGCCATGTAGGGAAGAAAGTTCCAGGCAGAAGGAGCAGTGAGTGAAAAGATTCTGAGGCGGAGTTGTGAGCTCTAAATTTAGAGAAATAGCAAAAAGGTCAGTGAGGCTGGAGCAGAAGGAGTAATGACCCTAGAGTAGGAAAGATGGTCAGAAAGCAGCGGAGTGGAGAAGAGGCGTGGGTCAGGTGGGCCTGGTAGATGGCTGAAAGGACACAGCATTTTGCTCAGATTAGGTTCTAAAAGGTTTTGCCAGACAAGTGATATAATTTCATTTTATATACCTAATAGAAACTTTATTAATACTCACGTGAATGAAATTATTAACCAATGTTTACTGAGAATTCATGAAATGTTAATAGCTGTTTCAAAGAAAAACATAACATCCTTGGAAGGACCTCTGATTTAGGGGGCATGAAGAGGTCAGCGACTTCTCTCCCCCAAAGAATAATATAAAACAGGAAAAAATGTCAAAATAATTAATTTAATGTATTGAAAATTGCCAAAGGCAGACAATAAATTTAAAAGTACTTATACTTGACAAACTGCTAGAGCAGAGAGAGCAAGTCAGCAGCAGGCGGTGGCAGGAGACTTGCCCGGGGCAGCTCAGGTTGAAATCCAGCAGCTTCATTGACAAAGGGGTGGACTCAATTTGGGGCAGAGGTGGGAAAGTGTCTTTGCCATCTAAAAGTTGTGAAATTAGTTGAGGATGAACAGGAAAAACTCATATCTTTGCAAGCTCAACGTTTCACCTTTTGATAGCAATTTTATGGAGAGGTCCTGGAAATGAATGATCTTTGAAACATGGCTAATAGAACTAAGAAACAGAATTTTTCATTTCATTTTAACTCAATTGAATTTTAAAAGCCATATCTGGCTACCATATTGGATAACACGGATTTATACCGTTACAATCAAGGATGGACAATCAGGAAGCTTCAGGAAACTTTCCCAATTAAAAGTCATAATTCACTGCCCTGTTTTAGAACCTGAGCCAATATTCATATCCAGAACTCACTGGCTGAAAGAGACTAAATCCCCATAAGAAAAGATTCTGCAGCAGCACAGCAAAGATACATGGTAATAATTCCTCCAGTCCTTTCCCAAAGGAACCTATAACCATGAACAGCCAGACACTGAGGACTGTAAGATACAGGATTAATATTTAGGTCAATAAACAATTTTTTGAGACCATATCATGAACTAAACATAAGAAATATAACCATAAATAAGCCTTGGCCTCTGCCTTGACGGAGCTTATTGACTTTATCATAAACAATGAATACAGGAATGTTATACACACAAATACACAAAACATTCCAAGCCTACTGGAGATATGTAGGTCAAGGTGATGAGGGGAAAGCACAGATAATACATTACATACTTTTAAATGTGGAGTAGTATTTCTCAAGCTTTTTAAATTATCACACCTCTAAGGAGCACTTTTAGACATTTATTCCTAACAGCCTCCTACCCCATGAATTAATATACATAGTAATAAGATTGAATATTGGAGGGTCACAAACCATTGTAATATCTAAGCTTTTTCACCCTCCCTGAGACAAGAATCCATTTTCACTCCTGTGGGGGCAGTATCATTGAGAATGCAGATATGGCGTCTCTGCATTGTAGAGAAAGGTTACTTTTGCTGGAAGGGAATTAAGACAGTCTATGAGGAAGTAACATTAGAACTGATTTAGAAACATGAGTATGATTTATTCACATAGAGAAAGAGATAAAGGAAGTGCAATTAAGGGAATTTCTGGTATCACATTGCTGGGAGAGAAAACTCTTGCGTAAGTTAAAGCTTTTGCCAACACCTTTGAAATCACTGTTGCTATGTAGTGACTGGCTTGCAAAATCTACAAAGGAAAAGATCAGAGAATACTCTGGGGACACCTGGAATAGACAGTTACAAACAAAAAATGTAAAATGCGTGAGATTTATATTGCTTTTTTAAAACATTTGTGTTTGATGTATTTCTTATTATCAGTAATTTAGAATACAGTCAGCCCTCCATATCCATGGGTTCCACATCCATGGATTCAACCAATTGTTGATCAAAAATACATGGGAAAAAAATTCTACAAAGTTCCAAAAGAGCAAAATTTAAATTTGCCACATGCCAAGTACTATGTTGAATCCACATGAGTAAAATGATATGTAGGCAATTATTAGGTACAATAAGTAATCTAGAGGTGATTTAAAGTATACGGGAGAATATTTACAAATATTACACCATTTTATATCAGGGACTTGAACATCCTCAGATTTGGTATCCAAGGGGATCCTGAAACCAATCCCCAAGGCTACCAAGGAACAACTGTATTTCTAAATTGCTGTGAATGCTGAAAATCTACTATTAACATACACATTAAGCCAGAAGTTCATAAGAATGAACTTGGTAAAAATAAATGTAACCTTAAATACCACTTCTGTAGAAAAGCTACTGAGTCAAATATTACTTTAAGTTTTATTAACAACAGCAACAACATAACTCTAACACAACCTTCCAGTACTTGCACATTTTAAAAGCTATCATTACTTTGTCTTTCTAGCTGAGACCTCAAACACACCCTCATGCATACACTTTGCATTGCTACAACATATATGAAGATGAAGTTTTTTGTAATACTCTACTTAAGAGATGTGGATTTATATAATCAATACATGTACTAGGACCGGGCATGGTGGCGGGTACCTGTAATCCCAGTTACTTGGGAGGCTGAGGCAGGAGAATCTCTTGAACCTAGGAGGCAGAGGTTGCAGTGAGCTGAGAGATCGTGCCACTGCACTCCAGCCTGGGCAACAGAGGGAGACTCTGTCTCAAATGCGCGTGCGCGCGCGCGCGCGCACACACACACACACACACACACACACACACACACACACACACACACACTAGACAATAAGTCCTGGGGTAAGAATTAGTCCTGACTTATATTTTGTATCCTTATAACAATCAGCAGTCCCTTGACCAGTTGCATCAAGATTTCTTTGTTAAACTAAACATGTTTGCCACGTTGAGATCAGTTTGAGTGCCTTGGGAACAAGGGTAAAAACACGGAAAGACAGGAATATATGTTTGCCATATCAGACATATAAAATCTAACCTATCGAGGATTTTTATTTTTGGCATGAGGCACTGAGGATTCCATTACATTAAAAATTAAGATAAGACGACTAGACAAAGATGATATGAGAAATGTCCTTTTGGAATTAGAGGAGGAACCAAGGTAAGTTTGGATTAGAATATCTTTTCGAAAAGTTATTTTTTAGAATCACAATTGTGATGCACAAAGAAAATTTTCCAATAGTTTGCTGACCACTGGTCTCTGATTTAACCACTGAAGGTAGTCCTAACTACTTATGATGATGGAATGCATCCTATAAGCTCTAATAGTAAATAAGCATAAATATTTGTTGCATAAATTAATACAAATAAATATTATAGCCATAGTATTTTTGAACTTACATTTCAAGACTCCAGAATCCTCCATCCTCACCATAACTCACTCTGCTTCCAGCAATTTCACTCCTTTTTACTGTGATTGCTACTCATCATCATCATCATCATCATCCATCCATCCAAATCCCGGAAGGCTTAGCCATTGCCAATTCTTCAGCCCATCTGGCCTCCCCTGGATTCACTTTCTTTCCCACCATGGGCATCTACGGCTACCATTTTTTCACCTGCTTGATCAGTTTCTTGGTCCACCTTCTTTTCCATTTAACTTGCCTCACCAGTCCCTACCTCCAGATTTAGCCCAAAGTCCTTCCTTTCTATACTCCAGCATCCAGGCTGAAGAAACTGACAGAAGCATCTGGGTTGAAATAACAAATGGACAGTTTTCAGCCACAACTGGGCCTTTTCAACAAACTGCCTCATTTCTTTTAAAGGGACATTACTTTCTCACCCACAAGTTCTCAAAGGTAGAAGCCTTTTGGTATTTGTCCCTTTATATATTTAGAACACAGCGGAGAACATATATTTTCTTCTAATTTTTTGAGATGACAGTGGAGGTTGTTTCAGTGAGAACGCATTTTAACTGCAGATAACCAAAAATTTCTACAAATCAGCTTAAACAACAGGAAATACCTGTTGCCACATAAGAAATCTGAGGGAGCACAATCCACAGGGGTGTTTGATGCAGAGACTCAATAAAGTCATTAGGCTGGGCACAGTGCCTCACGCCTGTAATCCCAGCACTTTGGGAGACCAAGGCAGGAAGGTCAGTGGAGACCAGGAGTTTGAGACCAGCCTGGGGGCAACATAGCGAGTCCTCGTCTCTACAAAAAATTTAAAAATTAGCTGGGCATGGTGGCGCTTGCCTGTAGTCCCACCTACTCAGGCTAAAGCAGGAGTATCCTTGAGCCTAGGAGTTCCAGGTTGCAGTGAGCCACAATCACACCACTGCACTCCAGCCTGGGTGACAGGGTGAGATCCTTCTCCAAAAAATAATAATAAACAAAGTCATCAAAGACCTACATTATTTTCACCTCTCTGCTATCCTCAATGTGTTGTCTTTGCCCTCAGGCTGCTTCCTCATGGCCCCATACACTGCAGGAGTTCCAAGTATCACATCTAGATGTCACAATGTCCAGAGAATAAAGTGAACCATCTCAGTATACCTCCTTCATAAGAACATAAAATACTCTCCCTCCCTGCAAACCACTAACTGACTTTTCTCATGCCTCATTGAGTAGTTTTGGGTCATATCCCTTTTCCTAAACCAATCACTAACAAGGGATTTCCATAATTAATTTCAACATTTATCTGAGGATATCAACCACAGACATTACAACCTAGACTATCAGGATCTGTCTCAAGAAAGTGTCATTCTATCAAATTTATATAGATTTTCTTTAAGATTTTGAACCAATAATTTTTTCAGTCAGCAGGCTTATTAGCATAAAGAAAAATATTAATGGAGTCAATCAGCAAACATTCATTATATATGAGCAAGGTGAAAAATGCTGTGCTAGGCACTATAAGAAATAAAAATCAAAACAGGACAGTCTTTCTTCAGGATTCGTTATCCCTAGTAGAGGATCAGGCACAATGATACTGTCATAGAAGGTAGACTTTAATCGTCATATTGAAAACAGTCAGGTAAAAGAGATGAGAAAGCACATAAAGAGGAGAGTAACGGTGTAAGGAAGGAGTAATGAGTTAATTTTAATATCATGACAGCCAAGGGAAAAAAATGAAGCATTACAGGTGAGGCGATTCTCATTGTCTGATAAAAGGAAGCACACTATTTCAAAGGAGTCTTTTTTTCTAGCACTACACTAGTGATACAGTAATATATCCCATGTGTCTTTACATAAAGGTGTTGATCAATGAATGTTTTTCATCCAACATTTCTTTATAAAGCCAATGACACAACCTTAAATTTTATTTCAGGAAAACCATTTTTATAGGAAAATCTAATATAGTTCAAGTAGATAGCTTGTGATCTAACTTGTTACAAAGAAAGAACTTAGACTAACATATAATAATGTTCCCATATATGGTTTCCCTCCAACAGCTCTCATTTCAACCATACATTTGGCAGAAACTAATTAACTGGGGACTCCAGAACTGCCTGATGGAGAGTCAATGTTGACCTCAAATCTTTGAATTTGTTTGAAAGCCTCCATAACCACTAAGTTGAGCCCCATAGAGCAAAATGTAGATGACTGGGATAAGCAATTCTCATCAATGAGCTTCCAAGACCATAAAAGAATCTGAGGGTAGTTTGGGTAGAAAGAAGGTTGCCAATTCAAAAGCCCTCGGGTGCCACTAAATGTATAACGGGGCCAGGTGTGAACAATGGCAAACTGAAGATGCTTATCCAGAGGCACTGCAAACATACAAACATTCAAAAGTATAAAACCACTGATTGGGCCAGGCATGGTGGCTCACGCCAGTAATTCCAGGACTTGGAGAGGACGAGGTGGCTGGATCACCTGAGGTCAGGAGTTCGAGACCAGCTGGTCAACAGGGTGAAACCCCGTCTCTACTAAAAATACAAAAATTAGCTGGGCATGGTGGCAGGTGCCTGAAATCCCAGCTACTTGGGAGGCTGAGGCAGGAGAGTCACTGAACCTGAGAGGTAAAGGTTGCAGTGAGCTGAGATCGTGCCGTTGCACTCCAGCCTGGGCGACAAGAGTGAAACTTCATCTCAAAAACAAAAACACAAAAACACTGTTGCAGCCAGTCTCCTGGTAGAACTTGGTCTGCAGGCAGCCAGTTGGTACCCCTGCTGACAATAACTGACTTGGAGCAGTAATACTTCCTGTTGAGTCAACCAGAATGAGTTCTCTACAAAATGCACAGCCAAGTTCCTGAATAAAAACACTCACTATTGGAATATTGGAATCCATCAGCCAAGAATACCTGTTTTGGTTCTTTTAACAGTAGTAGGCAATCAGGGTGTAAGGCTCCTCCTAATCCATGATAGTGCTCCACATCATCAGTGTAGAGAAGTTTGTTTTCCTATCTGCTGTAACAAAAGGATATGGACTACCTGAATATAAATAATAAGAATCAGATTATTGGTTTATGTTGATAAGAAGAGTGAGTAGAACATAGCTCTCTTTTATCTCTTTTATCTGAAATGGATCAGAGTACCCCATTGTATCCATCTTGATTCTGGTAGGGGTATTATGAAGAATTCATATGCACTAGAAAGGCCCAGCCATCTTGGCTTTCTTGACTTCATAATTTAGCCATGCTTTGGCCAAATTGTTGAAAGATAGTGATATTTAGGAACATAATATATTTAAGGGAGATGTAATCTTACTTGACCTTACTTGAGGGTCAAAGCAAATGTTTCCAGAAAAATGACCCATGGGGAAATGATCTTTGAGTAATGATTTTTTTTTTTTTTTGAGACGGAGTCTCACTCTGTCACCCAGACTGGAGTGCAGTGGCGTGATCTTGGCTCACTGCAAGCTCCGCCTCCCGGGTTCAGGCCATTCTCCTGCCTCAGCCTCCCGAGTAGCTGGGACTACAGGCACCCGCCGCCATGCCCAGCTAATTTTTTGTATTTTTAGTAGAGACGGGGTTTCACCATATTAGCCAGGATGGTCTGGATCTCCTGACCTCGTGATCTGCCTGTCTCGGCCTCCCAAAGTGCTGGGATTACAGGCATGAGCCACCGCGCCTGGCCTGAGTAAAGATTTTCTATGCCTCAGTGTTTTGCAGAGTTGATTCTAGTCATTCCATTCTTTCAACACTATCAATAAATGGGTTTTTGAATATGTGACTTATTTTTAAAACTGTACAGATTTTCCTTAAATTGTGTTCAAATAAGTCCTAGCCAAGTTAATATACATTAATACTTTTATGCTGCCCTTAAGAAAAAGAATAGATTCATAGAAAAACACCTATTAACATAGAGCTTTCCTTCATCTTCACCTTTGATTTCGCTCAATTTTTTTTCAAGAGTGTTGACCAGCACTGTTGCTACTAGCCACATGTTATTATTGAAATTTAAATCAAAATTAAAAATAAATCAAAAGCCCAGTTTATTGTCACATTTTCAAGTGTTCAATGACCACATGGATGTAGTGGATACTATATTGGTCTGCACATATATGGAACATTTTCTTCATCACTGAAAATTCTACTGGAGAGCCATGATCGAGATAAGAGAAAAAGCAACTGAATATTTGCCCATAAAGAAAATGACAACTTGCTGGGGGAAAACAATTTGCTTATAAATATACCTGCTGATTGAGAAGTCACAATTTGTTGGAGTTCAATTACAAAATGATTTTTGTCTTTCAGTTATGTCCACCAGCAACACTAGATCAAATTTGCTTTTCCAGCTGGGTGATTGCTGCCTTAACAATGTCTTAGGATGATTGTTTAGTCATTTTTGTTATTAAAACAATGTCAACAATCTTTTTGTTCCAATAATTAAGACTCAATGTGGCTAGGCACGGTGGCTCACACCTGTAAATCCCAGCACTTTGTGAGGCCAAGGTGAGAGGATCACTCAAGCTCAGGAGTTCAAGATCAGCCTGGGCAACATGGCAAGATCCTGTCTCTACAAAAAAATAAAAAATTAGCCCAGTGTACCTGTAGTCCCAGAGGCTGAGGTAGGAAGATTGCTTGGGCCCAGGAGGTTACGATCTGATCCAGCCACTGCACTCCAACCTGGGTGACAGAATGAGACCCTATCTCAAAAAAAAAAAAAAAAAAAAAAGACTCAGTGCCATTAAATAGTTAATACTTGAATGTCACACTTGACTCAGAGCTCTTGTCCTCTCTTACCTCCCCAACACAAGCTTTAATGTTTGAAGTGAAGGAGAAAGGTATGGTTTGTCTCTGAGACACCTTTTATTCCTTCTTTTTTATAAAAAACTTCATTGTTTTAATTAACACATAATTGAAATAATTTTTACAGAGTATATAGTGAACTTTTGATACTGTATCATGATCAGGGTAATTAGCATATCCATCATTTCAAACATTTATCATTTCTGGGAACATTCAATATCTTCCTTTTGGCTATATAAAACTACAATATATTATTGTTTACTATAGTCATCGTATAGTGTTATAAATAGAACACTAGAACTTATTCCCCATCTACCTTTAATTTGTATTCTTTAACAAATCTTTCCCTCACCCATGTCCCTCTACCCTTCCCAGCCTCTAGTATCCTTTGCTGTAGTTTTTACCTCTAAGAGATCAACTAATTTTTAGCTTCCCCATGTGAGTGAGAACATAGCAGGGTTTAACTTTCTATCCCTGGCTTATTTCACTTAGCATAATGTCCCCCAGTTCTATCCATGTTGCAGTGAATGACAGGATTTCATTCCTTGTGTGGCTGAATAGTGTTCCATGGTATGCCACGTGGTTCTTCCTCTGTTGATGGACATTAAGTTGATTCCATATCTTGGATGTTGTGAGTGGTGCTGCAATAAACACGGAGGTGCAGATGTCTCTTTTATATACGAATTTCCTCTCCTCTGGATAAATGCCCAGGGACGTTTGCTACCATGGATTCGGGGACAAGATGCAGATGTGTCTGAGGCAACAAAACTCTCCTCATATGATTGTCTCTGTGGGAAGACATGGAGTTGGGAAAGGCCTCTGCTGTTCTTGTAGTTTAAGCTGCCTCCATCTGGTTGTGATGGCCTCCCTGATGTGTCAGCCTCTACATAAGGGGTGTACATGTGAAGTTTCACACTAGACCTGTATGTCCAAAATCCTCTCAGTCTCCAAGGGCCCCTCCATTTAACATCATTTCTCCTTAAACCTTGCCATGAACACATCTTCAAAATCAGGAGACATCGGCCTGGCCAGCATTTTCCTCTTCTTTTCTATTATGAGGGAGGAGAGCTGAAAAGCATGTCACACATTCAGCAACAGAAGTCTCCAGATTCTAGCTTTGCACAGTGGCAGTCTCATAGCCAATGAGGTTTATTTGAGGCACGATTACTGCTAATTAAAAACTTTTCCCAACACCCCATCATAATGACTTGAAGTATAGTTGGCAGAGGCAATTTTTGACAGTCTCTCTGGAGACTGAACTATCTCAGGTTTTAAAAAAAAAAGCTGACAATTTTTTAAGTCTCCAGATTCTGCAGCTAAGTAAATACTTGAAGGGAAAGGGTGTCGGTCTCCTCTTTTTCAAGACACCCCCAACCTTCTTGAGTATTTTATCAAAGCTGACTCACTTGGCTCCATGAATGGAAAAGCACCACTGTCACCTTCTCCAAGGGCAGACAGAGGAGGAAGGACCTCCAACCACAAATTGTGAATGCTTTCTTCCAAGTTCCTGGGTTGCAGGAGGAAATCAGAGGACAGGGATGCATGGTAGCTAGTGGTAGTAGTAGGAATGAATGCCACTCAGCATGCACTGACAACTATTAGTGGCTTAGGAATACTTAGTGCCTTGTGTCCTCAGCTTTGGGTTTTAGCCACAATTCTGAGACAACAGGAAAAATCAAACTCCACTTTCTCCTACATATGCAATAGATTATTAGAATCAGCCTTAAATTTATGCCTTAAAATTTCCATCCAACCATAGTAAAGATTTTTAGTCATTTAGAGCTATGTTCCAGAGTAGTTTCCAAGTCAGAATAAGTTAAACCATTTGCCTTTTGATACTTGATATTTTATGGTTTCCAATTTGCTATTTGCAGCTAACCTTAGGGGTAAAGAGCTCTAATTCATCTGAATAGAGAAACAGTGTAACCAACCAGTTTCTTACTGTGACAAAGTACTTGGGCTGCTTTGTCCAGGCGGTTGGGATGGAGCCAGCCAATGGCTAAGAATGAGGGTCATTGATTCACATGACAGGGGGCCCGATACAGGTCAAGTTCTACCTGCACATCTGAGGATTGCCCCTGAATAATATTTATATCTGAACGAATCAATTCTAATACAGCAGTAAAAAATGTGGGCTTCAGAGTCAAACACCTGAGCTGACAGTCCATCCCAACCACATATTAACTCTGTGAAGTTGAGCACATTGCAGAACTTCCTGTGCCCCTGTGTAATCATCCCTACAATGGTGGCTCCTGGGTGGCTATGAGGGTAATATGTGATTATGCACCTGCAGGACTTACATGTGCTTAAACATTCACCATCATTAACTTTCATATTACAATCTGATAGAATTAGAAACCATAAAGGTGTTACGAGGAGGAAGAGAGACATTTACAGAAATATTTGCCAAACTCACTTGTAATCTGTAATCTGACCATTTACTGCACACACTGTCCATACTCTGGATGTCACTGGACTCCATTGCTAGATGGTGCTCCCCAGTGTGATTTTTCAGGCGTTGCATTATCTTTGGTGTAATATTATGTTTTTATTAAAGTCACATTACCATGTGATATTCAGAGTACCAAATTTAACATAAAACAAATTTAATAGAAAGAAAGGCCACTCATGTCTAAATGATTTCTCTCTAACCCACTATTTGTAATAGCAGTAGAATAAAAGGAAATATTTTCACTGAAATAAAAATTGGAAGGCAAAAATACCTTTTTCAAAATGTAAGTAAAAATAAATTTATCTTAATGTTGGAATTCTTTATCAAAATGGCAAAAGTTGTTTAATTGAATTAAGGTATTTCATATGAGAAGGCAATTCTGAGAAAGTAATGTAGACACTGTTCGCTCAAAATTCATATTGAAGCCTTAAAGCCCAATATAATTGTATTTGGAGATGGGATCTTTGGAAGATAATTAGGTTTACATGAGGTCACGAGAGTGCCACTCTCCTGATGGCATTGGTGCCCTCATAAAAGCCCCAGAGAGTTTGCTCTCCGCCCCACCCTACTTTACCTTACACCTGCCATATGAGAACACAGCAAGAAGGTGGCATCTACAGGCAGGAAGAGAGCCCTCTCTTGGTAAACCACTGTTTCATATATTTTGATCAGTTTTTGTTGTGCAGGCAGAAAGTCCAGTCCCTGTTACTGCAGAAGGGCTTCCACCTTGATTTCCGACAGGAAAATTGAAATGAGCACGTGCACTGATAAAGCCTTATTTGTTCTCTCTCATTTGAGGGACATGGAACTCTTGACTGCCTTTAGCAAATTCTGTGATGCTTTCCAATACCGCTAACAGCCCGTTTCATGTCTGCTCCAGTTGAATGGTGACCTGCACCCAGGAATGGCCCTTCAGTCTGCCTCCTGCTCTTCCTCACTCCAACTAGAAGGTGGTAGACAAGAACATTTCTAGGCAGGATCTTCAAGGCCCAGGCAGAGGAACACAGAAAAAAAAAAAAAAAAAAAGGAGACAGCAGCGCAACCCGGTACATATAATTTAAGGATCCCTTGCCTTTGACAATTGATTTGATTGTCATCTTCCCATTGGACATTTTTTTAAAATTCAATGCTATTCACTCCTTTTATATGCTATATTTAAACTTGTTGGGAGAAAACTACATGTGCTTCCATTTCTCCTGACATCTTCCTTTCCCATCCATCCAAGTCCTTCCCCCATCATTTGCAGCCCAGAAAGAATGCAAACTGTGGTACCCAGGCCCATACAGCTGTCAGGGCTCAAAACACAGTACCTTTAAACTTGGCACCTTGGCATGGTGAGTACTTTGAACCTAAGGAAACTGGAAGGCCTCTCAAGCAAGGTCTTTCTGACCTTCTCCCATCTTCCTGTTTCTTGCCCCTTCTTCTCCCTCTAAGCAAGCATAGAAAACAATTCCTCTTCCCCAAAGCAGGCCATAGATGTAGAACCTCTCTTCCCCAAAGAAAACCATAAAACCTAGAAAGATCACACTCTCCTTCTCCCTTGAAAATCCTCATTTCAGAGGGGTTGTGCCCTAGGAAGAAGGAATGCTACATGGAGAGGCCAAGAAGACTCTGAACAGAGGCTTTGCTGGGTCTCCCAACTCACTCAGTCAATTACCACTCAATCATACACTTTTGTCCAACCACATTTCCATATGGCTGTCCATTTTTCATCAAACTTAAGCATAAAAATAGGCAGTTTTCCCTGGGTCTTTGCGTCTTCATATCTGAAGGCTCCTGTGTCATGCAAAACTTTGATTAAATACATCCTTATGCTTTTGCCTTGTTAACCTGTCTTTTGTTATAAGGGTGTCAGCTGTGCACCTTGTGATGGGTGAGAAAAGGGATCACACCTTTCCACAGCCCCCACCTACCACCACCCAGATCTACCTGGTACCACAAAGGGCCTCCGTATACCTCGGTGGGGAAGCCGGTCTATATCTGTGTGTCCTGATCACATACTCCCCAAAGTGCTGCTGGGCCCTGTAGCCTCAGGGGTAAACAACTGGAGCTCAGTTGGACTTTGGGTGATCCATCTGGGGATGATGCCTTGGGACCTAAAAGCAGGCCCATTCATTTGCACAGGGACTTCTATGGTCCTGGAGAACCAGGACAGCATGTAGAAGTGGATGAGGTGGGGAGGAGGACAGAAGCTGCTGGTATATGGGTGTCCTGGCTCAGTGAGGAACTGGGGTTCAGGGTGGCAACTATAAGGCAGGGTACGCAGGGCAGGGTCTCCAGTGACCCAGCTCTAGAGGCAGTACTGTCTCACTATAAAACTCTCACTAAGGAACCATATTGAAATACATTTCTTTAACTATTTAAATATTTCTTGTGAGAAACTATATTATTTGCATCTAGTATTAATTACTTGGAAAAATCAAACTCATAAATTTGGCAACAACAGACAACAAATAATTTCTATCAAAAAATGATAAAGACTTCAGCAGAATTTTTTTTCTCCCTCACTGGTCAAGTTGTTTTCTGGCAGACAGTGAGCTAAAATTACAAGAAATTCTCTGGGGAGCAGATTGCAAGAACCAGAATGAAATAAAGTGTGCTTCTTCAGAAACAAAATGTTGGAACTCCATTCCAAACAGCATTTTCTCATAAGAGATACAGTTTTATTGTCTTCAGTGTATCATTCCAAGAAGTTTTGACTCCCATGATTGGGCTTAGATATCTAGTGGGTGTTTTCAGATACACGGCATCCCTTAAGGGAGATTTATATGCAACTATAAGGTGCCATAAGGAAGGTAAAAAAAAATGCTTGTCTGATGAGGGTGTCCTTTGATTCACTTCACCTCAAGCATTTGATCAAAGTTCACTAGATATAGGTCTGTCGTGTAGAAATAGGTGGAAACCTTCCAAATAGAAATCTGACTATACCCTGCCAAGATAATTCCTCACTAGATTAACTTACACACACTTGCAGTTTTTGATGTCTTTGGGAGATCAGTACTTATTTTGGAAAAATGATCAAAAAAGATTATAAATTAATAATACCTTTTTAATGCCTCAGGTCAATAACTAATTTAAGAAATTTGCTTAAATGTTTCTTATTATACCCTTAAATAAAATCCACAAACCAAACAGGAAGCAGCTTCATTAACCCATTACAAGGGAAAAAGTGACATATCTGAAATGAACTTGCAAAACTCTAAAAAAGCAATATAATTTTTGCAGTATATTACAGTGACAGTAAAAGACAGAAACTAGATTTGACTTAAAGTCACACAACAGCTGCACAAACTGATATTTTAAATAGAAAACTCTATCTTCACAGGATAAAATAAAAGTCAGGAATTTTCAAAGAGAAAAAAAAATCAGACATTATCTTTAAAAACCAGCTGGATATGCATCCTGCTTATGTCTCACATGAGTTCTTGCTGAAATTTAAATGAACCTTGCTCGAACATTGGCAAAGTGGGGATATTAAAGTAAAATATTACATGCTTGACTAGTCCAGGAATTTGGGCTTCTTCTGGATTCAAAAAGATGGACTGAAAAAGCGGTAGTGAGAGGCAGTAAGCAGGTGTATTCACATGGAGATGAGACATTTGCAAGACAGGCATGAACAGGAATGATTATTTCAAACTGCTAAAGAGTCAGGAGTGTGAAGAGAGAATTCTTGTACGCTGTTGGTGGGGATGTAAATTTTATGGAAAATTGTACAGAGGGTCCTTGCATTAGTCTGTTCTCACGCTGCTATAAAGAAATGCCCAAGACTGGGTAATTCACTAAGAAAAGAGGTTGAATTGATTCACAGTTCAGCATGGCTGGGGAGGCCTCAGGAAATTTATAATTATGGCAGAAGGGGAAGCAAACATATCCTTCTTCACATGGTGGCAGCAAGGAGAAGAATGAGTGCCCAGCAAAGGGGGAAGCCCCTTATAAAACCATCAGATCTCATAAGAACTAACTCCCTATCACGAGAAAAGGATGGGGGAAACTGCCCTCATGATTCAATTATCTCCACCTGGTCCCTCCCATGACATGTGGGGATTATGGGAACTATAATTCAAGATGGTATTTGGGTGGGGACACAGCCCAACCATATAAGTCTGCCCTAGACCCTCCCAAATCACATGTCCCCACATTTCAAAACACAATCCATACCCTTCCAACAGTCCCCCAAAGTCTTCACTCATTCCAGCATTAACCCAAAAGTCTAACTCTAAAATCTCATCTGAGACAAGGTAAGTCCCTTCCACCTATGAGCCTGTAAAATCAAAAGCAAGTTAGTTACTTCCTAGATACAATGGTGGTACAGGCATTGGGTAAATACACCCATTCCAAATGGGAAAAGTTGGCTCAAAGGAGCTACAGGTCCCATGCAAGTCTGAAATCCCATAGGGCAGTCATTAAACCTTAAAGTTCCAAAATGATCTCCTTTGACTCCACGTCTGACACCCAAGTCACACTAATGCAAAATGTGGACTCCCATGACATTGGGCATCTCTGCTCCTGTGGCTTTGCAGCGTACATTCCCCCTCCCGGATGCTTACACAGGCTGGCATTGAATGCCTGTAGTTTTTCCAGGTGTCTGGTGCAAGCTGTCAAAGGATCTACCATTTGGGGGTCTGGAAGACAGTGGCCCTCTTCTCACAGATCCACTAGGCAGTACCCCAGTAGGGACTCTCTGGGGGCTCCAACCCCATATTTCCCTTCTGCACTGCCCTAGCAGAGGTTCTCCATGAGGGATCCACCCCTGCAGCAAATATCTGCCTGGACATCCAGGCATTTCCATACATCCTCTGAAATCTAGGCAGAGGTTACCGAACCTTAATTCTTGACTTCTGTGCACCCATAGGCTGAACACCACATGGAAGCTGCCAAGTCTTAGGACTTGCACCCTCTGAAACCATGGTCCACACTGTACCTTGGCACATTTTAGCCATTGCTGGAGTGGCTAGGACATAGGGCACCAAGTCCCTAGGCTGCACACCGCAGGGGGCCTCTGGGCCTGGCCCACAAAACCATTTTTTCCCTCCTAGGCCTCTGGGCCTGTGATGGAAGGGGATTCTGTGGTCTCTGACATGCCCTGAAAACATTTTCCCCATTGTCTTGGTGATTAACATTCAGCTTCTCATTACTTACGAAAATTTCTGCAGCTGGCTTGAATTTCTCCCCCCAAAATGGGTTTTTCTTTTCTGTCACATCCTCAGGCTGCAAATTTTCCAAACTTTTGTGCTCTTCTTCCTCTTGAACACTTTGCTGTTTAGAAATTTTTTTCCACCAGATACCCTAAAGCATCTCTTTGAAGTTCAAAGTTCCACAGATCTCTAGGGCAGGGGCAATATGCCTCCAGTCTCTTTCCACAGCAAGAGTGACCTTTACTTCAGTTCCCAACACCTTTCTCATCTCTATCTGAGACCACCTCAGACTGGACTTCATTGTCCATATCACTATCAGCATTTTGGTCAAAGCCATTCAACGAGTCTCTAAAAAGTCCCAAACTTTTCCACATCTTCCTGTCTTCTGAGCCCTCCAAGTCTCTAGGAAGTTCCAAATTTCCCCACATTTTTCTATCTTCTTCTGAGCCCTCCAAACTGTTCTGACCTCTGCCTGTTTCCCAGTTCCAAAGTCACTTCCACATTTTTGGGTATCTTTATAGCAGCACCCCACTACCCAGTACCAATTTACTGTATTAGTTCTTTCTCATGCTGCTAATAAAGACATACCTGAGACTGGGTAATTTATAAAGAAAAGAGGCTTAATTGACTCACAGTTACACATGGCTCGGGAGGCCTCAGGAAACTTACAATCATGGCAGAAGACACCTCTTCACAGGGCAGCAGGAGACAGAATGAGAGCAGAGTGAAGAGGGAAGCCCCTTATAAAACCATCAGATCTCATGAGAACTAACTCAATATCATGAGAACAGGATGGGGAAAACTGCCCCCATGATTCAATTATCTCCACCTGCTCCCTCCCACAACACATGAGGATTATGGGAACTACAGTTCAAGATGAGATTTGGGTGGGGACACACAAAACATATCAGCCCTCAACAAACTAAAAGTAGAATTACCATAGGATCCAGCAATTCTACTTCTGGGTATTTATCCAAATGATTTTAAATCTGTTTTTCAAAGAGATGTCTGCACTCCCATATTCAGTTCAGTACTATTCACAATAGGCAAGTTATAGAATCAACCTGTGTCCATCAACATGAATGGATGAAGAAAAGGTGGCATGTATACACAATGAAGTACTATTTGCCCTTTAAAAAAAGAGAAACCCTATCATTTGTAACAACATGGATAAAAGTTGAGAACATTATGCTAAGTGAAATAAACCAGACACAGAAAGAAAAATATTACATGTTCATCCTTATATGTGGAATCTAAAACCTAAAATCAAAAATCAAAGAAGAGAGTAGAGGAGTGGTTACGGAGGCTGGTGGTAGGGGATGGAGAGATGATGGTCAAAGAGTACGAAATCTCAAACAGCAATTGGTTTGTTGGTTTTTTTTTTTTTTTTTTTTTTGAGCTCTGCACAGTGTGGTGAATGTATTAATAGTAGATTGTCCATTTCAAAGTTGCTAACAGAGTAAATTTTAAGTGTTTTCACTACAAAAAGAGGTAAGTATTTGAGGTGATGGATGGACATTAGCTTGATTTAATTACTCCACATTATATTTACAAATCATAACATTCTGTACCCCATAAATATAGGCAATTATAAATTGTGAATTTATAACAAAAAATATGAGATATGATTTTTTAATAATTCCATTTTATGTATATTCAGTTACATATAAGAGTCATGTATTACTTTAAGGGAGTAGGTTTTGTTTAAAGGACTTGCATATCTATGGTTATGCTGAAAGGAGACAAAATGTGCAATCGGCTATAAAATCGTATAACAGAGCCCAGTGGTGCCCTTCCAATGCCACCCCTTCCCATATCCTGACATACCAACATATGTCCCTTTCACAAATGAGCAAAGTTCTGCCCCAAGAAAAGCCCACTCAGGCAACCTTGAAAGAACAAGTGACTGCAAAATGGAGAAGTTGTCCACTAATAACTGTTTTCAATAAACTTGTGCTAAATAATTATGTTGTATATCTTTATGCTTCTTTAAAAAGCAATATAATCTTCTACTTCTGGCCAATATAGCATAACAGAGACCAGATTCACCCTCCTTCCTGAAACAATCAAGAAAACCAGATGAAATATTTGAAAATGGTTATAAAGATAGTAGATACCAAACAACAAAGGACAGTGATTCCTAGAAGACAGGAAACAAGTGAGCTCCATGGTTGTCCCAACTTATTGCTCAGGAGAATTCCTGATTCAGGCAGGGTAAACTCAGCAAAATCCAACCATCTTCCCGAGTTGAGGAAATGCAACTGAGACTCCAGGGAGACTAACAAGGCCAGAACTGGCAGCACAGATGACTGCAGCAAAGAGAACTTCCCAGAGACAGAAACCTGGACACCTGCAGAGGCTCCTCAAGTATTCAGCAGATCAAAGAGTACATATAAATAAACGATTTAAGTCCAGAGAAAGAACCATCAGAAAGTAGAGGGAACAGCACCCAACACTCTCACAGGGCCAGGAATAGTACCTGCTCCAGCCAGCCAGATTCGGAAATTTCATAATCCATGGGGCATTGGGTAGAGAGGGGCCCCCAAACCTGGGCCACAGACCAGTACCAATCCATGGTGTGTTAAGAAACAGGTCACAGGCTGGGTGCGGTGGCTCATGCCTGTAATCCCAGCACTTCGGGAGGCCGAGGCGGGCAGATCACGAGGTCAGGAGATCGAGACCATCCTGGCTAACACGGTGAAACCCCGTCTCTACTAAAAATACAAAAACACTAGCCGGGCGAGGTGGCGGGCGCCTGTAGTCCCAGCTACTCGGGAGGCTGAGGCAGGAGAATGGCATGAACCCGGGAGGCAGAGCTTGCAGTGAGCCGAGATCGCGCCACTGCACTCCAGCCTGGGTGACAGAGCGAGACTCCGTCTCAAAAAAAAAAAAAAAAAAAGAAACAGGTCACACAGCAGGAGGTGAGTGGCAGATGAGCAAGCATTACTGCCTGAGCTCCACCTCCTGTCAGATCTGCTGCAGCATTAGATTCTCATAGGAGTATGAACCCTACTGTGAACTGTGCAAGCCAGGGTTCTAGGTTGCGTGCTCCTTATGAGCATCTAATGCCTGAGGATCTATCACTGTTTCCCATCACCCACAGATGGAACTGCCTAGTTGCAGGAAAACAAGCTCAGGGCTCCCACTGATTCTACATTATGGTGAGTTGTATAACTATTTCATTATCTATTACAATTAATATAGAAATAAAGTGCACAATAAATGTAATGTGCTTAAATTATCCTAAACCACCCCCAACCCCGGTCCATGGAAAAATTGTTTTCCATGTAACCAGTCCCTGGTGCCAGAAAGGTTGGGAACCGCTGAGGTAGAGTACTCAGATAGGATTTGCCTCAGGCATGGGGCAAAAGTAGCTTTAGACTGTATGTTGCTCTGGTCCTGCCAAGACTTGAAAGAATCCTAGCAGTAAAATTGTTAGATCAAATTGCATGCACATTTTACATTTTGATATGCCCCCTCCCCCTTGGCCTCTAAAACATCTATCAATTTATGCTGTCCATTTTATTCACAGAGTTGTCATCAAGGCATTGGTGTATTTATTTGTTGTTTTAATGGATAAATATTTATTCTTATGGCTTAAATCCCTTGTTCCTTATCAACCATCTAATCTGACTTGACTGCTCCATGAATTTGAATTGCTGACTATTGCCACACTCTATTGACATCCTTGAATCTAACTCAGTCCAGTAGATACAATCCAAACCTCAGCCAACACAAGCACGTGAGGGTCCTAGTTCAGAGACTGTCCACCCTCTCTTAACAGTGAGAATGCAGATTCTAATTGCCAATACTTTCTAGTTTCTCAAACAAAAGACAATGTAGGCAAAGCTCACCTTACTAATTTAAGATATTTTTTACCAATGGGCTAAGAATAAAATAATGCAACAAGTGCCTATCTTTCAGAGGAAGATTTGAAGTCAAATATCTTCTCTTTTATCTACTAATTAGACGACCCTGAGCAAAATAAATTATACTCTCTAAACTACTTTCTTCACCTGCAAAATGAGAGAAGGTTAACACTACTTTTGAAGGGTTGCTGTGAGGAATAAATGAGGTAATGAATGAAAAGTCATTATGGAAGCTACTTATCAATATATAAAAAGATGTGTCCCTAAATTTAAAAATTACCTAATATATTCTAAGTTTCCTAAGTAAACTAGATTCAGTTTTTTGTGAAATTACCTTCATCAAACTTTAAAGAATCTCAAAATAAGGTACAAAGATGATAGAAGCAACATCAATAATGCATTGTTAACTTGACAAAATTCTATTTCACATTCAAATTTAAAGACAGCTAAATAATGGCAAAAAATTTCAAAGATCACCCCAAAATAAAGAAGCCATTTGCCATAAATGAAAAACATTGTCAATGTATTCATTTTTGTGTTGCTGTTGTAAGAAATCACCACAAACTCAGTGGCTTAAAAGAAAACAAATTTGTTATCTTACGGTTCTAGAGGTCAGAATTCCAAATGGAGTCTCAGATGATTAAAATCAAAGTGTTGGCAGGGCTGGTTCCTTCTAGAGGCTCCATGAAAAAATTCCATTCTGTGCCTCTTCCAGTTTCCAAATGCTACCAGCATTCCTTAGCTTGTGACTGCGTCACTCCAACCTCTTGCTTTTATAACCACATTTCCTGCTACTCGCTGTGATCTCCTGCCTCGCTCTTGTCAAGGTCCCTGTAATTACATTAGCCCCACCTGGATAATTGAGGCAAATCTTCCCATCTTGAGAACCACAAATTAACCCTATCTGCAAAGTCCTTCTGTCATATAAGGTAACATTCACAGGTTCCACAGGTTGGGATATGGACATCTGGGCTAGGGGCACTATTCAGCCTACCACAGGGAAAAATGCAAACACAGTCATAATTTAGGCAATGGACACATTAAGAGCACTGCACTGAGTCACACAAATCAGGTTAAGAAGCAATAGGTGATACAAGGGTGCTTTAACATTAAACCCTCCACAAAGCATCTCCTGACTCCCTTCAATAAGCTGTAAGCAATTGTTTTAAGGCTATGTGTTTAAAAGCATGTGTGGCAAAAAAGGGGAAATCTTGATTGAACACCTGCTGTGTGCCATGAACTGTCTGGGCACTGAGGATACAACAGTGAACAACCCAAAGTCTCACCCTTCATGGAGCCTTCATTCCAGCAGAGGGACACTGTATGCCATCAAGTCTTCTAGTAACACCAGCAATGTTGCCTTGATTGAAAGTAGTAAGATTCATACATTCTGTATGACTCCAGTATAAAAATCTGGAAAATATTAACAGTATGATTCCCAGGGCACCTGCTTAAAATAGACAAGGCTAGTGCAAAAAAAGTTAGGACTTATTCTAAAAACTAAAATAAAATAAGCTTACACCTGAAGACATGGGTTTTGTTTTTGTTTGTTTGTTTGTTTGTTTTTGAGACAGAGTCTCGCTCTGTCACCCAGGCTGGGGTTCAATGGCACGATCTTTGCTCACTGCAACCTCCACCTCCTGGGTTCAAATGATTCTCTTGTCTCAGCCTCCTGAGTAGCTAGGATTACAGGCACATGCTGCCACACCCGGCTAATTTTTTGTATTTTAATAGAGAGAGGATTTCACCGTGTTGCCCAGGCTGATCTCGAACTCCTGAGATCAGGAAATCTACCCTCCTTGGCCTTGCAAAGTGCTAGGATTACAGGCATGAGCTACCACGCCCAGCTGAAGACATGGGTTTCTTAATACCCTAGCCAAGGATAGAAAAGAAAATTTGGAAAAGATGAATGAATTCCAGAGACCATTAATAGTGGGCCGCAGATTAAATAGACTACATTATGAAGAAGGGAAGCTATTTTTTTTTCAATCATATAACTCAGTTTAAGGCACAAGAAGATTCCTAAGATGAAAAACAGAATATTTCATATCAAGGAGTAAGAGTGGCCTCATTTTTCTGGTCAAATTTGACATTAACTAAAATAGGAAAAAATGAATCTATGTCTTCTGATTATGTTAAACTCACATTTCGTTAATTGTTAAACCAAAAAAATGTAGCTACAGGAAAATATGAGAGGCTGATCTAATGGGATGATTAGTTTATTGGTGTGAACTTCTTTTGGTTTATTACTATCCTGTTATTTTTTCCAGTATCCCTTTTCCTCTTTCTCCTTATAGCCTACTTCTTCTGAGCTCCCACCTCTGATTCAGTTCTCCTTGGTTAGGGTTTTCTACTTATCTATATGAAATTTACTAAAGAAAGGCACTAAGTAGTATCTTGGTTATCCTGTGCACCTCATCAGGAAATCTTCTGAGTGCCATTGCCTGCTGTTTCCTCTGCCCTCCAAATGTTACATACATTTCTCCCGTGCCCAACCCTAACCCAGAATCATACAGGAAAGGAGCATCCTGCACAACTTTTCTTTACATATATAATTTATTCAATATTATTTCCCAAACCTACTACATATAAATTCACATTGTCTCCCTTTTTCTATCCTAATATCCCCCAAATCCTCTAAAGCAGTGATTCTCAAACTTTAGTATATAGAAGAATCACCTAGGAATCTTCCTAAAAGGCAGATTCTAATTCAGTAGGTCCAGGATGGGGCCTGAGGTTCTGCATGTTTAACATATGTCTTTACACAACAAGATTTAATCCTCAGAAATAAAAATGCTGTTGTGAAAATTTTTAAATTGTGTTTCAGGAGCTCCTGAAACGCAATCATATAAATAAGTAAAAGATTTCATATAGATAAGTAAAAAACCCTAAACAAAGAAAATTTAATTGGAGGAGAGAGCTCAAAGAATTAGGGTATTAGGAGAACGAGGAAAAGGGATATCGGAAAACACAGTAGAAAAATAATAAACCGACCAGGCACGGTGGCTCATGCCTGTAATCCCAGCACTTTGGGAGGCCGAGGCGGGTGGATCAGAGGTCAGGAGATCGAGACCATCCTGGCTAACACGGTGAAACCCCGTCTCTACTAAAAATAAAATAAAATAAAAATTAGCCGGGCGCCTGTAGTCCCAGCTACTCGGGAGGCCGAGGTAGGAGAATGGCGGGAACCCGGGAGTCGGCGCTCACAGTGAGCCGAGATCGCACCACTGCACTCCAGCCTGTGCGACAGAGCCAGACTCCATCTCAAAAAAAAAAAAAAAAAAAAAGCAATAATAAACCAAAAGAGTTTCGTACCAAGAAGCTAATCATCCCATTAGGTTACCCCCCAGAGGTGCCTAATAGGCCAGGGATTGGTGGGGAAAACGGAAAATGAAGTAAAGGACAGGTTTGGCCTCTGCAGCTACCTTGTCTGCACTACTTTTATCTATTTTAATGTATTAGAATTTCGAGTAACATTTCACTTGCAGAAAAATATAGATGAGTTCCCTGGTAATATGGTTTGGCTGTATCCTCACCAAAATCTCAACTTGAGTTGTAGCTCCCAGAATTCCCATATATTGTGGAAGGGACCCAGGTGGAGGTGATTGAATCAGGGCATCCAGTGTCTCCCGTGCTAGTCTCGTGATAGTGAATAAGTCTCACGAGATCTGACAGGTTTATCGGGGGTTTCCGCTTTGGCTTCTTCCTCATTTTCTCTTGCCACCGCGCTGAGAGAAGAGCCTTTCACCTCCCGCCGTGATTCTGAGGCTTCCCCAGCCATGTGGAACTGTAAGTCCCATTAAACCTTTTTTTGTTCCCAGTTTCGGGTATGTCTTTATCAGCAGTGTGAAAACGGACTAATACACCTGGTTTAACGACAACAACACAGTTTGAAAATCTTTTGAGTTTCAGTGACGATGAGCTTAATTACAAAATTATTTTGGCATTGTTTTTGAAGAGAGGAAAATAAATGTTCCACTCAGCATTCTCTGAACTACATTATAAAAGTCTTAGATTGGCGCATTGAGAACATGTGTTCAGTCTGTTCAAGAATACGAAATTGTCCTCGAATATTTTTAATTAATTTTTATTTATTTTTGAGAGAAGGTCTCACTCTGTCACCCAGGCTGGAGTGCAGTGGTGCCATCATAGCTCACTGCAATCTCCAACTCCTGAGTTCAAGCGATCCTCCCACCTCAGCCTCCCAAAGTACTGAGATTACAGGCATAAGCCACCACTCCTGTCTTTCCTCAAATATTTTTAATATATTAACTGAATTACCTTTATAACTTTAGGTGAAATCACTCTCTCAAGAACTTATTTACCTATGTTTAAATTCAAGTCAACAAATATTCATTGAATACTAAATACGTTAGCATAGGGATGTATTGCCTTAGGGTACAAGGGGCTTCACTCGTGCTTTCTGTCTTTGAAGAGATTTGCTTTCTATTAGGAAGAACAAAATGACTTACTATAAAACACAGAGAGAGGAAACCCATAAAAGTATAAATGTGCAAGAATTCAAATGAGAGATTGTCTCTAGTTGGAATGACCAGGTGGAGTTTAGAATTGGTAATGGAAATAAATCCTCAAAGGATGGATACGAATTCTTCTATCATTAATGAAGAGAAAAAAGTATTTCTGGTGAAAAGCACAGGCTGGATGAAGAATGGAGTCCAGAAAGTTAGAGAAATAGAGGTCCATGGGAAACAAGATGAGTGAGACCGGATTTGGACGGGGAGCCAAGTCCCCATGAATGTTGTGGAATCACTTGCCACAGGAGTTCAGTCTTAATTGTGGGAGGAGCTGGGAAAATGACGATCCAGAAGAGGGAGTTGGAGGATCAGAAAAGACACTCAGCAGTCCATTTAAGAACCCATGTCCAGCACAGCAAATGGGACTGGGAAGCAGAGCTTATAGGGAGGTGTATAGGCAGCTGTTGTCATTGTGAAGCTAGCACATCTGAGAGTGCACAAACATCTGAAGACTGCCCAGAGGCTGATGTTGGTCAACAGGACCAACAGTTGAGCTGGATACAAATCAGAAGAAAGCCAGAGCAAGTGGGAACCCACTAGGCACCTCTGCATCTGTTCATTGCCTTATCCGACCAAAACCACCTTCAGAGAGTAATGGCCACTACTTCACTTCTGCTTTTTGATTCTCACATGAGTTCTTCATGAGCCACACAGGGCGACTTATCCTGGGAAATATAGTGCCCAACTTAAATGAGTCAACGCGAACAAGCCACCACACAAGTTGTCCTGTTTAAGAGATGTAAGATGCATATGTGAATGTGCTGAAGATCAATTTGGTTAAGGTATCAGGGAACGTGACAGTGACCATGACTTCCATGGTGTAAAGTTGATAATCAAGGGAATCATCTCTAGTGAGGTGGGAGTGAGGTTTATTTTTGCAGGTTCGGGATGAAAAGCCTGAGACTGACCCAAAATTATCCAGTCCAGCATAAGAAAATATTCCTTGACAGGATGTCCTAATCCATGCAGCCATGAGAGGGTTTTATTTAGATGAGAGAGAGAGACAGAGCTCTATAACAGTGCCTTCCAACTCCTGTGTCAAAGAAGCCATTGTACTGGTATATGGAAAAGAGTTCAGGTATGCTGAGATACTAATCCTCCAAGCCTGCAGGGCAGCATGGTCGCAGTCAGAGCTCCTAGACCAGCTGCCTTGGGCAATGAGCATTTCTGTCCAGGGCTGAAGGCAGTGAGCATACTGGGTTACATTTATTTCTTGCTGCTTCCCCACCATGCACTCGGCACAGTGCGTGGTACTCTAGCACCTGGGCATCTCTTCCAGCAGCCATCTGCAGCATGAATTGCTGTTCATAATGGACAAGGCGCCTACAGAGCTGCTGAAGGAGTGCATGTTCCAGATGCCCAAGGAGCTCAGCAGGCAGCTGTAAGTATATTAGCAGGAGGTAAGAATGGCAGGAGGCCAGGGAGACAAAGTTTTTGGCAGGCACCACCCAAGGAGTAGCTCTGAATTTCTGCCTTCAGTATTTGTAACACATGTGGGTTTGTGACTAACTTGTTCCTTTTCTGATTTCAACCAGCTTCAGGTGCACCTACATTCTGACAATGCACCTACATTCTGAAAATTAGAGCCTTGTCATTATTTTTAAATTGTGACGTAAAAAATTTCATGTGGATTCAAAATCTATTAACATTAAAGATAATTTCAAAGTTTAATCTCTGAGGGAGAAAATGGGGGCTTCTTTAAATGCAGTTTCAGCTGTTACAAACACTTGAATGGCTGAAAAAATGGTTTTTATTTTTTAAATTACGTGGCTATGTGAACAAAATTTCTTTGATGGTAGCTATAAACAAAGTAATCATCATCTGAAATCATTAATAAGGAATTTACTGTAGCCATGGAGAACATAAGACTTAATAATAAAATGTTACGTTCATGGAAGCAAGTATGAGTTTGTTTTTGTTTTTTTGCAAGTGCAATACAAATGTTTTATTTATGACTTCTAATTAAAATCACAGTAAATTACTAAAAAGTCTTAAATATAATCCTAACATTAATAATTAAGCAAGATACAGCCATCTTGACATTTCTGATGATAGTACAATAAAGTCAAAATAATTGGTTTTCCTTTGGGAGAAAAAACAGAAATAAATCTGGGAAGGTGAAATCAGGGTCTTAGCTGTTACATTCTTTTTACTTTCATTGTGAGTAATTTTAGCTTTCTTTCCTACTGCAAATGATGGTCCACTCTCCCACAAATAAAAGCATCATAGAAAAAACTCTTAAAATATCATGAACTGAAAAGTGAATATTTTTTCTCACTCTCCAGCATCTTTGTGGGTTTCCTGAATGATAACATTTTAGTTATTGGCTTTAAGTCCCGATTATTAATCCCTGTAAGGCAGTACTTAGAGGAGAGAAGCAAGGGCAATTTGCAGCAAAGAGATGTGCACCAGGAAGTATTGGCAGAGTACAATGTGGTGAGATTCTAGGACTGTGGGCTTAAACTGCCCTGGAAGCAAGTATGAGTTTTTTATTAAAAACCTTGGAAGATTCTATTTGTAAATTTTAATCATGTTGAATTGGTAACAACTAAAAAGTATACATATCATATAAAATAAATGTAATAAAATTTTTCACTAAGCACCATGGAGATTTCTCCAGATCCCTCCATTTACTCCAGTGTATTGTATGATTGTAATTTTCTGGTTTTCTATTTATTTCACAATGTTAAAAATAAAATTGTCATGAGGAACTACTCTTGAAAAGAAAGGTTAGAAATGCACATTTCTTTGGGGTCAGAGACACAAATCTTGTAGCTCTAATTCCATATGTCCCCCTTATATCCCAACATTATCTTAACATTATATCCCAATGGGCTGGCATTATGATGAAGGATATTTACAATTGAGACTCCTGGATGCAGGACTACTCTCCAGCTCCATGTCAGATAAAAAAAAAAAATCACCCAGTGCGAATGATTAGTGATTGGTAACTACTGATTTGTCTTCTCAGTTTATCAATGTTTCTCTGAAAGACTAATTATGTTAACTGAATTATTTAAAAGTTATAGATTCAATACTGCATTTTAAGAAGATCAAACTGGCTGAGACTATATATGATGAGGAGAAAAGGGAGGAATGAAAGAAAGGAAGAAAAGTTGTGTGCTGTTGCAATAGTCAGAGGACAATAATGAAGATCTAGCATAAGGCTGTACAGTAGCTGTAGAAAAGAGATTCTTGAGGCACTTTGTAGATAAAATCTTCAGAACTCTTGGGTTTGGGGAGAAACGAACATGAAGTCAAATATGACTGAAATCTTGATTGTGAGAGGATGGTAAAATTAAAGAAGAGAAAAGGAAGAGCTGGTTTAGGGAGGAGAATAATGTATTTGGATCTGGAAATGTTAAATTTGGGTCCTGGGGTAGGACAACAATATAAACTGTTCTGCCAAAAACCCAAGATGCTGATTCAGAATATGAGGAGAAATGCCCTCAAATATACAGCTTAATTCTCAAACAGAAGGAGGAACATATTTTTAAATTGTTTTTCCTTAAGTTATTGGGGTACAGGTGGTATTTGGTTACTTGAGTAAGTTCTTTAGTGGTGATTTGTGAGATTTTGGTGCACCCATCACCTAAGCAGTGTACACTGTACCATATTTGTAGTCTTTTCTCTCTCACCTCCCTCCCACTCTTCCCCGCAAATCCCCAAAGTCTGATGTATCATTCTTATGCCTTTGCATCCTCATAGCTTAGCTCCTACATATCAGTGAGAAAGCATGATGTTTGATTTTCCATTCCTGAGTTACTCCACTTAGAATAATAGTCTCCAATCTCATCCAGGTCACTGCAAATCCTATTAATTCATTCCTTTTTATGACTGCATAGTATTCCATCATATATATATGTACACACACACATACACCACAGTTTCTTTATCCACTTGTTGATTGATGGGCCTTTGAATTGGTTCCACGATTTTGCAATTGTGAATTGTTCTGTTATAAACATGCATGTGCAAGGATCTTTTTCAAATAATGACTTCTTTTCCTCTGGGTAGATACCCAGTAGTGGAATTGCTGGATCAAATCGTAGTTCTACTTTTAGTTCTTTAAGGAATCTCCACATTATTTTCTATAGCAGCTTTACTAGTTTACATTCCCACCAGCAGTGTAAAAGTGTTCTCTGTTCACCACATCCACGCCAACATCTGTTTTTTTAGTTTTTGATTATGGCCATTCTTGCAGGAGTAATGTGGTATCTCATTGTGGTTTTGATTTGCATTTCCCTGATCTTTAGTGATGTTGAGCATATTTTCCTATGTTTGTTGGCCATTTGTATATCTTTTGAGAATTGTCTATTGATGTCCTTAGCCCACTTTTTGATGGGATTGTTGGTTTTTTCTTACTGATTTGTTTGTTCACTGTAGATTCTAGATATTAGTCCTTTGTCCAGTGTATAGATTGTGAAGATTTTCTCCCACTCTGTGGATTGTCTGTTTACTCTGCTGACTGTTCCTTTTGCCATGCAAAAGCTCTTTAGTTTAATTAGGTCCCAGCTATTTATCTTTGTTTTTATTGCATTTGCTTTTGGGTTCTGGTCATGAAATCCTTGCCTAAGCCAATGTCTGAAGGGTTTTTCCAATGTTATCTTGTGGAATTTTTATAGTTTCAGGTCTTAGGTTTAAGTTCTTAATCCATTTCGAGTTGATTTTTGTATAAGGTGACAGATGAAGATCCAGTCTCATTCTCCTACAGGTGGCTAGCCAATTATCCCAGCACCATTTGTTGAAAAGGGTGTCCTTTCCCTGCTTAATGTTTTTGTTTGCTTTGTCAAAGATCAGTTGGCTGCAAGTATTTGGATTTATTTCTGGGTTCTCTATTCTGTTCCATTGGTCTATGTGCCTAATTTTATACCAATACCATGCTGTTTTGGTGACTATGTCCTTATAGTATAGTTTGAAATCACATAGTATGATGCATCCAGATTTGTTCTTTTTGCTTAGTCTTGCTTTGGCTATGTGGGCTCTGTTTTGGTTCCATACAGATTTTAGAACTGTTTTTTCTAACTCTGAAGAATGATGGTGGTATATTGATGGGGATTGCATTGAATTTGTAGATTGTTTTGGCAGTATGGTCACTTTCACAATATTGATTCTACCCATCTATGAGCATGGGATGTGTTTCCATTTGTTGGTGCCGTCTGATTTCTTTCAGCAGCATTTTGTAGTTTTCCTTGTAGAGGTCTTTTGACTCCTTGGTTAGGTATATTACTAAGTATTAATTTTTTTGCAGCTATTGTAAAAGGGGTTGAGTTCTTGATTTGATTCTCTGCTTGGTCACTGTTGGCGTATAGAAGAGCTACTGATTTGTGTACATTAATCTTGTATCTGGAAACTTTGCTGCAATCTTTTATCAGTTATAGGAGCTTTCTGGAGGAGTCCTTAGGGTTTTCAAGGTAAACGATCATATCATCAGCAATCAGTGACAGTTTGACTTTCCTCTTTACTGATTTGGATGCCCTTTATGTCTTTCTCTTGCTGATTGCTCTGGCTAGGACTTCCAGTACTATGTTGAACAGGAGTGGTGACAGTGGGCATTTTTGTCTTATTCCAGTTCTTAGAGGAAATGCTTTCAACTTGTCCCCATTCAGTATTATGTTGGCTCTGGGTTTGTCATAGATGACTTTTATTACATTAAGGAATGTCTCTTGTATGCCGATTTTGCTGAGAGTTTTAATCACAAAGTGATGCTGGATTTTGTCGAATGCTTTTTCTGCATCTAGTGAAATGATAATGTGATTTTTTGTTTTTAATTCTGTTTATGTGGTGTATCACATTTATTGACTTGCATATGTTAAACCATCCCTACAACCATGGTATGAAACCCACTTGATCATGGTGGATTATCTTTTTGATATGTTGTTGGATTTGGTTAGCTAGTATTTTGTTAAGGATTTTAGCATCTATGTTCACCAAGGATATGGGTTTGTAGTTTTCTCTTTTGGTTATGTTCTTTCCTGGTTTTGGTATTAGGGTAATGCTGACTTCACACAATGATTTAGGGAAGGTTCCTTCTTTCTCTATCTTGTGGAATAGTGTCAAAAGAATTGGTACCAATTCTCCTTTGAATGTCTGGTAGAATTTTGCTGTGAATCCATCTAGTCTTGGACTGTTTTTGTTGGTAATTTTTTTTGTTTTTTTTGAGATGGAGTCTCACTCTGTCACCCAGGCTGGAGTACAGTGGCATGATCTTGGCTCACTGCAACCTCTTCCTCCCAGGTTCAAGCAGTTCTCCTGTCTCAGCCTCTCGAGTTGCTGAGACTACAGGAGCCCACCAGCACACCCAGCTAATTTTTGTATTTTCAGTAGAGACGGGGTTTCACCATATTGGTCAGGCTGGTCTCAAACTCCTGACCTCAGGTGATCTGCCCGCCTTGGCCTCCCAAATTGCTGGGATTACAGGCAGGAGCCAACATGCCCAGCTGGTAATTTTTAAATTACTGTTCCAATCTTGCTGCTTGTTATTGGTCTATTGTATTTTTCCAAGAATTTATCCATCTCTTCTAGGTTTTCTAGTTTACGTGCGTAAAGGTGTTCATAGTAGCCTTGAATGATCTTTTGTATATCAGTGGTGTCAGTTGTAATATCTCCTGTTTTATCTCTTAGTGAGGTTATTTGGATTTTCTCTCTTCATGGTTAATCTTTCCAATGATCTATCAATTTTATTTATCTTTTCAAAGAACCGGCTTTTTGTTTCATTTATCTTTTGTATTTTTTTTTGTTTGTTTCAATTTCATTTAGTTCTGCTCTGATCTTAGTTATTTCCTTTCTTCTGCTGGATTTAGGTTTGGTTTGTTCTTATTTCTCTAGTTCCTTGAGGTGTGACCTTAGAGTGTCAGCCTGTGCTCATTCAGTCTTTTTGATTTAGGCGTTTAGGGTTATGAACTTTCTTCTTAGCACTGCCTTTGCTGTATCCCAGAGGTTTTGATAGGCTGTGTGATTATTGTCTTTCAGTTTGAATAATTTTTTAATTTCCATCTTGATTTTGTTTTTGACCCAATGCTCATTCAGGAGCAGGTTATTTAATTTCCATGTGTTTGCATGGTTTTGAAGGTTCCTTTTGCAGTTGATTTCCAGTTTTATTCCACTGTGGTCTGAGAGAGTGCTTGATGTAATTTCAATTTTCTTAAATTTATTGAGGCTCATTTTATGGCCTATCACATAGTCTGTCTTGGAAAAAGTTCCACACACTGTTGAATAGAATTTGTATTCTGCATTTGTTGAATTAAATTTTCTGTATATATCTGTTAAGTCCATTTGTTCCAAGGTATAGTTCAAATCCATTGTTTCTTTGTTGACTTTCTGTCTTGATGACCTGTTAGTGCTGCCAGTGGCGTATTGAAGTCCCTCACTATTATTGTGTTGCTGTCTATCTCATTTCTTAGGTCTGTTATTAAATGTTTTCTAAATTTGGGAGCCCCAGTATTAGGTGCATATATGTTTGGGATTGTGATATTTTCCTGTTGGACAAGGCCTTTTAACATTATATAATGTCCCTCTTTGTCTCTTTTAACTGCTATCGCTTTAAAGTTTGTTTTGTCTGATATAAGGATAGCTACCCTTGCTTACTTTTGGTGTCCATTTGCATGAAATGCCTTTTCCCACCCCTTTAAGTTTACCTGAGTCCTTATATGTTAGGTGAGTCTCCTGAAGGCAGCAGATGGTTTGTTGATGAGTTCTTATCCATTCCACGGTTCTGTATCTTCTAAGTGGAGCATTTAAGTCAGTTACATTCAATGCTAGTGAGGTACCATTGCATTAATTGTGCTCTTTGTTGCCTGTTACTTTGGGTTTTTTTGTTTTTTGTTTGGCTTTTTAACTTGTCTTTTTGTTTTATAGGTCCTACGTGATTTATGCTTTAAAGAGGTTCTGTTTTGATGTGTTTCCAGGATTTGTTTCAAGATTTAGAGCTCCTTTTAGCAGTTATTATAATGGTGGCTTAGTAATGGCAAATTATCTTGGCATTTGTCTGAAAAAGACTGTATCTTTCCTTCATATATGAGGCTTAGTTTCACTGGATACAAAATTCTTGGCTGATAATTGTTTTGTTTGAGGAGGCTGAAGATAGGGCCTCAATCCCTTCTAGCTTGTAGGGTTTCTGCCGAGAAATCTGCTGTTAATCTGATAGGATTTCCTTTATAGGTCACCTGGTGCTTCTGTCTCACAGCTCTTAAGATTCTTTCCTTCATCTTCACTTTGGATATCCTGATGACAATGTGCCTAGGCAAAGATCTTTTTGCAATGAATTTCCCAGGTATTCTTTGTGCTTCTTGTGCTTGGATGTTTGGGTCTCTAGTAAGACTGGGGAAGTTTTCCTCAATTATTCCCCCAAATATGTTTTCCAAAGTTTTAGAATCTCTTCTTCCTCAGGAACACTGATTATTTTTAGTTTGGTCATTTAATATAATCCCAGACTTCTTGGAGGCTTTGTTCATATTTTCTTATTCTTTTTTCTTTGCCTTTTTTGAATTGGGTTAATTTGAAGACCTCGTGTTCGCACTCTGAATTTCTTTCTTCTACTTGTTCAGTTCTATTACTGAGACTTTCCTGAGCATTTCGCATTTCTAAAACTGTGTCCAAAGTTTTCTGAATTTTTGACTGTCTTTTTCTTTAAGCTATCTATTTCCTTGAATATTTCTCTCTTCACTTCTTGTATTAGTTTTTGAATTTCCTTGCATTGGGCTTCACCTTTCTATGGTCCCACCCCGATTAGCTTAATAACTAACCTCCTGAATTCTTTTTCAGGTAAATCAAGGATTTCTTCTTGGTTTGGATCCATTGCTGGTGAACTTGTGTGATTTTTGGGGAGTGTTGAAGAGCTTTGTTTTGTCATGTTACCAGGTTGGTTTTCTGGTTCCTTCTCATTTGGGTAGTCTCTGTCAGAGGGAAGGTCTAGGGCTGAAGGTCATTGTTCAGATTCTTTTGTCCCATGGGGCGTTCCCTTGATGTCGTACTCTCCCCCTTTTCCTATGGATGTGGCTTCCTCTGAGCTGAATTGCAGTGATTGTTGCCTCTCTTCTGGGTCTAACTACCCAGCTCTGGGTTGATACTGGAGGTTGTCTGCACAGAGTTCTGTGATGTGAACCATCTGTGGGGCTCTCAGCTGTGGATACCAGTGCCTGTTCCAGTGGAGGTGGTCAGTAGCGGGGATAAATGGACTCTGTGAGGGTTCTTAGCTTTGGTGGTTTAATGCTCTATTTTTGTGCTAGTTGGCCTGCTGCTAGGAGGTGGCGCTTTCCAGAGAACATCAGCTATGGTAGTATGGGGAGGAACCTGTGGTGGGTGGGGTCCTAGATCTCCCAAGAGTATATATGCCCTGTGTCTTCCGCTACCAGGGTGAGTAGGGAAGGACCATCAGGTGGAGGTAGGGCTAGGTGTGTCTGAGCTCAGACTCTCTTTGGGTCTTGCTGTGGCTGCTGTGGGGGATGGGGATGAGATTCCCAGGTCACTGGAGTTGCGTACCTAGGAAGATTATGGCTGCCTCTGCTGAATCATGCAGGTTGTCAGGGAAGTAGAGGAAAGCTGGCAGTCACAGGCTCACCCAGCTGCCACACAAACCAAAGGGTGGGTCTCACTCCCACCATGCCTCCCATAACAGTCTCTGGTCCGTTTTCGAGTGGAGAGATACAGGTTTGAAAACCTGCCCCTGGCCACCTTACCTCGCAGCTGCGAAAGAAAAGGGCTTGGTTCTTCCCCCTCCCATGGAGTCTGCACACTGGATTTGTGCCCTCACCCAAGTCCTGGCCAGGAGACTTCTCACCCCACTCAAATTGTTACAAAGTTCGGCTAGAGATTTGCTTCTCCCTGTGGAGTTTTACCCCCTGGTCTTCTCCCACTGGATCCCTGTGGTGCCAGGCAGGAATAAGCTGTTAGGGGACCCAGCGAGCTCCCAGCGCCTTTCTGCTGCTTCTCCTACCCCTGTATTTCACTTGGCTCTCTAAATTGACTCAGCTCCAGATAAAGTCAGAAACTTCTCCCACAAATAGACCTTCAGCTCCTCCGGTGGGAGTGTGTGTTTGGGAGAGGAAGGTCTCCCTTTCCCACTTCCGTGGTTGGGGCAGTCAGTTTTTAGAGGCTCTCCCAGGTCCTGCAGGAGCAGTCTGCTTCCTTCAGAGGGTCTGTGGGTCCTCTGGGGATTGCTGTTTTTTTCTTGCAGTAGATCTGGAGCTGAAATTCATGATGCGAGCCCCCACACACTGCTCTGTCTGGAGTTGCAATCTAGTCCTGCCTCCCATCCACCATGATGATCAACAGACCAAAAGGAGGAACATATTCAGTTGGTAGCAAATAAGAGTAATTCAGGCAACAGTAATTCAGATAAAGATTTTTGAGATTCAAGAAGTGTTTTCATGTTTTGTGCTCTTCTTCTGTATGGGTTTATAGATGTTCTTGACTTCCGAGACTGTATCCCTAACCTAATCTTGAGATTTACCTAATTCATGCAGCTATGAAATGGTTTTATTTAAGAGCAGGAACTCTATAGCAGTGCCGTTCGACTCCTGTGTCAAAGCAAGCCTTGTACTGGTGTATGGGAAGGGGTTCAGGTATGCTGAGATATTCATCTCCCAAGCCTGCAGGGCAGCATGGTCACATTCAGAGCTCCTAGACCAGTTGCCTTGGGCAATGAGCCTTTCTGTCCAGGACTGAAGGCAGTGAGCATACTGGGCTACATTTATTTCTTGCTGCTTCCCTATCATGCATTCAGCACAGTGCCCGACACTCCAGCACCTGGGCATCAAGAAATTTGTTGGACCAATCACATGCTTTCAATAAATGTTTTTCATGCCTTAAATCTTTTCCACTTGTAGTATTTTCTTTAAACTATTATTCCTTTGAAATGTAGCAAATATCCAAAGTAATGATATTAGCTCTGAACAAATAACACAGCACTAAGATGGAAAATATGTATTCGTAAGTCTTTTTATAAAATACCTCTATCAAGCCATGCCTCTGTGAACTGAGAAATAAACAGTATGTTAGCTTCTATATCACAGACAAACTTGAAAATAATTCACTCTCCTGCTGAAGATTAGTGATTGGAAAAATGGTTAAAAAAAAAAAATTATGTTAAAACTTTTTATTTCATTGCAAATATGATAAGTAAATGTGAACAAACATCTCAGCAGTGCAAAGCTTTATTTCTTCTCGATGAAATGATTATAATGGCATAGAGAGAAGTATCTTTAAAAATGCATCCTTGATCAGGGCAAATGAGTGCATTGAGGCAAAATATCATGATTCCTATCAAAGCCTTTTCTCTCTAGAGCCTTACACCATCATAGAGAAAAATGAAGGTAAATTTCTCATGAATTGCAGATAAATTACATATTCTATGAGTCATAAAAGAAGCAAGCAATACTTCATTGTTTAGTTGAAATTATAGACTGATCATTACAATCTTCTTCATGCATTATACTATTCAGAGGGATAACCATGCTTTCTTTATTAAAAAATGTGGAACAAGATAAAATATTACCCTCTGTGACTATGTAATAGTTTTTCCACTTTTAATTAACTATTGAAGTAGGTCATAGACCTGGAGGAAACAGGGGAGGAGGCCGATACCTTTTTTTTTTTTTTTTTTTTGAGACAGAGTCTCGCTCTGTCGCCCGGGCTAGAGTGCAGTGGCCGGACCTCAGCTCACTG
This sequence comes from Theropithecus gelada, assembly GCF_003255815.1. Taxonomy (NCBI): domain Eukaryota; kingdom Metazoa; phylum Chordata; class Mammalia; order Primates; family Cercopithecidae; genus Theropithecus; species Theropithecus gelada. The sequence goes on from NC_037672.1 coordinate 155,407,546, forward strand.
CAAGCTCCGCCTCCCGGGTTCCCGCCATTCTCCTGCCTCAGCCTCCCGAGTAGCTGGGACCACAGGCGCCCGCCACCTCGCCCGGCTAGTTTTTTGTATTTTTAGTAGAGACGGGGTTTCACCGTATTAGCCAGGATGGTCTCGATCTCCTGACCTCGTGATCCGCCCGTCTTGGCCTCCCAAAGTGCTGGGATTACAGGCTTGAGCCACCGCGCCCGGCCTGGAGGCCGATAACTTTAAATTTAATCTATTTTGTTTAGTATATGATTTTCACCAGAAAAGTAAAATCAATTAAAAATATTAAAAGTTTTTGCATTTTACATTTAGAAAGAGACTGGAGGTAGGGGAAGGGTGTAACATACTGTTTCACTGTTTATTAAGTTACAATTTGCATAAAATAAATTGCACAGATTTGAAATTTGTTGCATTTTGAGAAATGTATACACCCATATAACTGAAAAATATACCCATATAACTGTACTCGAAAGGGCCCTTACGTTTGCTATTGCTGCTGTCTTGAAATTCTTAATAATTTTATCATTGAACTTGTGTTTTATAAATTGAGTCTGATTGGACAATGGAGAAATTGGTGTGTCTGCTGTTCCTTGCCATACCATTCACATATGGCCTTTACAATACTCCATCAAAACGGAATTCCAGGAGACAAATGATAGATGGGAGTTCATTGAGACTCAAAGTGAGCTAAGCATGTTGCCTCTGTGAATAAGTATGGGTGCCAATAGCCTCAGAAGTCACACATTCTATTCCAAGCAGAATTTCTTTCAAACACAGAAAAAAGGCAATGATTTTCTTTAAAAAAAAAAAAAAAAAAAAAACTCCTACTTAGGAACCCTGTCATATACTTTGCTCCTTGTGTTCTTTGCCTGTATTGGCCAACCACTTATGTTGGAAATGATGCTATAAAAGGAAAGGAAAGATAGGGCAAATGTAACCCATATTTCCTTTGCTCTTCAGACCTTACCTACTCATCACTAAGTCACCTGTAGAGAAAGTTAGTAGAATGTTCATGTATCAAGAAGTGAAATAAAAACAGTAGAATTAGTTTTGTACGGTGTTTCCACTGTTTGAATAAGAACAAAATACATATGCATGTATGAACTACATGATATGTGCTGTGTTCTGGATACTTGTGTCCCCCCAAAATGTTGAAACTTAATCTCCAGTGCAGTGGTCTTGGGAAGTGGGGCAACTGGAAGGTGATTAGGTCTTGAAGGCTAAGACCTCATGAATGGGATTATTACCCTTAAAAAAGAGGCCTAAGAAAGCTTGTTTGTCTCTTCTGCCACATCAGGACACATCTAGAAGATGTCATCTTTGAAGCAGAGAGAAAACCCTCTCCAGGTACCAAATCTGCTGGCACCTTGATCTTGGATTCCCGGCCTCCAGAACTGTGAGCAATAAATTTCTATTGTTTACAAATTACCTAGTTAAAGGTATTTTGTTATAGCAGCCTGAATGGAGTAAGACAATATGAATTGTGTAAGTTCAGTTATTCTGCATAAAAGTTAAATGTTCTATATTTGCATGTAAAACTTATGTTGTACAAAAGATGAACAATAATTTTTACCACTTAAATTAAATTTAACAACTTTAATTTTTCCCTTTGTTAGAACAATATTAAATAGCAAGTAAAAATACTATGACATGTCAAGAGAGAAACTGTGAAAGAAAGAAAAGGCTTTTATCCTAGTACTTAAAGGCACTTTTTTCCATTTTTGCACATTTTTGTTTTGCACTGAGCTACACAAATTATGTGGCCACTTTGCTGCATGCAAGAATGAAATTCTTACAGTTTTGCTTTATTATATAGTTTTTCGCTACACATAAAACTGTTATGTGGTTTATCCATGTTATATAGCATCAGTTCATTCCTTTGTATTGAATAGCATTCCATTGCATAACTATACACTCCCCCTTTGATATTCATATTATTTCAAGTTCAGAGATATTGAGAATAAAGCTGCTATGGGCATGCTTCTAAAAGTCTGTTTGTGGATATTTCTAAATGTTACATGAATATGTGTTTATAATTTTAAATAAATGAATGAATGGGATGATATTATTCATACAAGTTTAAAACATTCTTTTTAAAATCTTTTCCTATTTTTAAAATTTTTATTTACTCACCTATACCCTTGTCATCCCCACACTCCAACCCACATTACATACACCCTCGAGGTACTGATGTTCAGTTAGAATTTATCATTCATATTTTTCATGTTTCTGTAAGACATGCAAATATATAAACATACACAGATGTCACATATACACATATTACATGCATGTATGCATGTGTATACATCTAGCATGTATGTGATAACACCTAGGAAAAATAATAGCCATCTCAATACATACATTTCTTGCTTTTTAAACTCAACAACAGCTCATGAAAATTTTACTATGTCTACTAGTATAGCTAACATTCCATTTTGATGAACATTCACTTTTGCTTATTTACCTACTTATGTATTTATTCTATTCATTTGCTTATTTATTTTTATCACAACAAATGATGCAGCAATAGAAATCTTTGGAAATATATTCTTATGTGCTGAGGCTTATAATTCCATGGGATGTTTTTCAAGTGAAGGACCACTGGGTTAAAATGCACGCGTGTGTATATGTGTGTGTGTGTGTGTGTGTGTGTGTATGTTTTAATTTTAATAGATGTTTCCCTGTTGCTTTTTCAAAAAGTTACCAAATAAATATTTTCATAAGCATGTTTGAGAATTCATATTTTAAAATTCACGTTCCCTGTATCCCTGAAGCTGCTGGTATTAACAGCCTTTTTAATTTTAGCCAATCTGATAGATGGAAAATGATATTTATTTGTGAATTTAAATTTGCCCTTTCCTGATTATTAGTGAGCTTGGTCTTCCTCTCAGCTTTTCTTGGTCATTTGGATTTACTCTTTTATTAATTGCCTAAATAAGTTTGTCATATTGTTTGTTATGTTTTCTATTTGTTATATTAATTGAAAAGTGTATTGTTATTTGTTTTGAGAATTGTGTTTTTTGCCATAAATTTTTCATGTGTTTTAGTAAAATATATCTACCTCTATTTGTGTAGTTTCTAAGTTTCTAGACTTGCGTAGGAAGGTCTTCCACAAACCTAGACTGCATGTAGCCTAGATTTTAATGTGGGAGTTTTATCTTATTTCTTACTCTTATAAATTTATTATATAATTAATGTCCAATTATATCAGAGCCACTTATTAAATAATTCACTCTCTGTTCCTGAAACAATAGCTTTGTCACTTACTAAATTTATTCTTAAGTATTTCACAGCTTTATTACTATTATAATTTATTATAACTTTTTTTTTTTCTTTTTTTGAGACGAAGTCTCACTCTGTTGCCTAGGCTGGAGTGCAGTGGTGCAATCTTGGCTCACTGCAACCTCCACCTCCCGAGTTCAAGCAATTCTCCTGCCTCAGCCTCTCAAGTAGTTGGGATTACAGGTGCCCGCCACCACCCAGCTAATTTTTGTATTTTTAGTAGAGACAGGGTTTCACTGTGTTGGCCAGGCTGGCCTTGAACTCCTGATCTCAAGTATTCCATCCGCCTCAGCTTCCCAAAGTGCTGGGATTACAAGCATGAGCCACTGTACTATTATAATTTTAAAAATTTACTATACAGGGGTTTATTACTAGAGTGGAGAACAATGCTTGTTTTCAAGTTTAGGTAGTATTTAGCCATTTTATCATATTTTCTTTTTAATTCCAGTGGACTTCTTGTCCCACTACCCACATTGATTTTGCCAGAGGTGTATCCATACCATCAACAACAACAAAAGAAACCAGCTGTAGTTCTCCTCTTCCAAAATATATGCCAGCTATTCTTTTCTTTTCTTTCTTCCTTCTCCTGCTTTTCTTTCTCCTCCTCCTTGTCTTCTCCTCCTCCTTCTTCAATTATTGAAATTGCTAAAATCACCAAGACAATTGTAAATAACAAGGACAAGTAGTATGGCAATAATGAATCGCCTTAAGATAATTTCCCTTCTATTTTCATTTTATTTTGTTAGGAGTAGCTATTAAATTATATCAAATTATTTTTAGGTTATTATTGATAGGATCATATTGATATTTTTGAAATTTATAAATATAATACATTATTCTAATAGGTTTTTCCTCTCAAAATGTAATAAACCCACATGGAACTTGTTTTTTATTCATTTTCTTTGTTGCTAGGGTCAATATGACACTTTTTTTTTGAGATGAGGGTCTCGCTATGTTGACTAGGCTGGTCTCAAACTCCTGGCCTCATGCAGTCCTCCCATCTTGGCCTCCCAAAATGCTGGGATTACAAGCATGAGCCACCATGCCTGACTATGCCATATTTTTAACAGAATTTTTTACTAATATATTTATATATTACAAATATATTCATAAATTTAATATCTTTTGTGTCCTTTACTCAGTTCTTCTCAATAGTAACATCTTGTAAAACAAGATCACAACCAGGACATTAACATGGATACAGCCAAGGTACAGAACATTTCCATCACCACAGGGATTCTTTATGTTGCCCTTTTATAAACATATCATTTCCCACCTGTCCTCACCCGCTTTGTAGCCCCTGCCACTAACCTATTCTCCATTTCTATAATTTTTGCCACTTCAAGAATGGCATATAAATGGAATCATACGGTATGTAATCTTTCAGGGTTAGTCTTATTCACTCAGCACAATTCCCTAGAGATTCATCCAGGTTCTTGCATGTATCAATAATTTATTCCTTTTTATTGCTAAGTAGTATTCCACGGCATAGATATACCACAGGTTGTTTAACCATTCACCCACTGAAATACAGCTGGGTTATTTCCAGTTTGGGCCTGTCACAAATAAAGCTGCAATAAATATGTATGTGCAAATCTTTACATGACCATACATCTTCATTTCTCTAGAATAAATACCCAGGAGTGCAATTGCTGGGTCATATAGTAGTTGTATGTTTCATTTTGCCACATTGCCAAACTGTTTTCCAGAGTGATGTGCCACTTGGCAGTCCCATCAGCAATATATGAGTGATTCAGTTCCTCTGCATCCTTGCCAGCATATTGAGTTGTCACTGTTTTTTATTTTAGTCATTCTGATGGGTTTGTAATTATATCTCATTATAGTTTTAATTTGCATATTCCTAATGGCTAATGACGTTGAACATCCTTTCATGTGCTTATTTGCTATCTATATATCCTCTGCTGAAATGTCTCTTCCTGTTTGTCATTTTTTAATTGTATTGTTTCTCTTGAGAGTTCTTTATATATTCCAGATGTATCTCTTGTATACTCCTTTGTAGGATATGTGGTTTTCAAACAAGAGTTGAATTTTATCAAACATGTTTTCAGCATTGATGGATATAATCATATGATTTTTAGGGCTATGGTTGAAGAACTGCAGCATTAGTTTCTTTGCTGTCAGCTACGGGCTTCCCATAGCTCCTAGACACCTCTCTCTGGTTCTTGCACATGGACTCCTACATCTTAGAACTAGCAATGAATGGTACATCAGATCCTTTTATGCCCAGAATCTCTCTGGCTTCTTTTTCTGCTATATCTCACTGACTCCAGCTACAGAAAAATTACCTCCTTTTATCAGCTCCTGTTATTAAATTGGGCTCACTTAGATAATCTAGGATAATCTCTCTATTTTAGGCCCTTAACCTTAATTGTACCCTCAAACTCCCTTTTGCCATGTAACAACATATTCACTGGTTCTAGGCATAGCAGCGTAGATGTCTGGAGTGCTATTCTACCCACAATAGTCTCCAGCTTTCCATTGATTTCTAGTATTTATCCCATTATGTGATTCATAGTGCACAATGTGCCAAGCACTGTGCTAAAACTTTTATGGCCATTAATTCACATTTCTTAATAAAAATTCTATTGTGAAGGTACTATTATCCTTTCTATTTTTACAGATGAGAGAAACTGAGACACAGAAAGGGTAAGAAAATCTTCTAAGATCTTATAGCTGATATGTGGCAGAATCAGAATTAGAACCTAGGCCAAATGACTCCAAAGTCTTCATTCTTAGCATTTCATTATATTGCTGCCTTATAATTTTCCATTTGATATTTTCTTTGACCCAGTGGTTATGTTCGTATGTAATAGGTTCCAAAGGACGTATAGTCCCTGCCACAATATTCTAATTAAATTTTTGTATTTGTCATTATATAATTTCTCAGTTTACTTTGTTTACCGCTTTTAACCTGACATTCTTTTCATCTGATATCAATGTTGTCATTTCTGCCTTCTTTTTGTTTGTATTTTCCTAACATGCCATTCTGCTATTCATTTCCCTTACTTAAAGTATATATTTATAAACTCACATAGTAGGGATTTTATTGGCCCATCTGACAGTCTCTGTCTTTTAATAGATTAATTCAGGTCCATTTACATTAAGAGTAATGACTCATTTTACTAATCTTCTGTATCTAACGTTTTTTCTTATGTTTTTCATGCAATTTATGTTTCCTTTTGTTCTTAGTTCTTATTTTTTTTAATTTGTTAAATGTTTTCATTCCAAAGTTTTCTATGTACATTTGGAAGTTCTACTAATTTCTCACATTTCTTTAATGATTACTATCCATTTCCCTACACTCATTACCAGATACCTATTTCTCTACTACTGTTTGTAAACAAGATACTACCTTTCTTATCAAGGCATACCTTTCCTGCTACCAAGATGTCATAGAGTACCATGGCTTTCCTTAAAGGGCTAACTCTGCTTCCACTTAAGGTGTAGAACATCCGCAAAAAAAAAATGTTGTTTCTACCTAATAACAACAGAAGAAACTAGATAATTTACCAAAACAAAAGTCTTTCTTATGCCCATCAGATATATGAGGACACAAGGCAATCAAGTAAAGTAATTTCCAATGAGTAAGCAGGTCTTAAAAGGAGAGAAGAGACCTGAAAACTGTTTTATCTTTGGCACTGCATGAAAGGATGAGTTAACCATCGTAAGAGCAGATAAGAAATCAGCAAAAATTTTAACAAATTCTTAAATACTGATTAGAGACAAGCATGATCACTTAAAATAACTGAAAGCCTCAAACCCAAGGTGATTGCTTACTGACAAGCTCTATTCCACTGGCCTTCACTGAGTGCACACACAAAAAAAACTGGGAGTGAAGCAGGCACAGTTCAACTCCTGATAATATTGATTCAGCTTTTCACACTGACAGCCCAAAGAATAGGCATCCCCATTTTGGGGCATAAGTTCTATTTATCTCAATCTCTGTTTTTCCCAACACAGGATATCTGCCCTTAAATAAAACATAATGAGATACACAAAAAAGCAAGAAAAAAAACAACCTGTTGTCAACAGAACCAGACTCGGCAATAACCCAGATGTTGAAACCATTAGACAAAGACTTAAAAATAATTATGACTAACATGTTAAAGAATGAAGTGGAAAACATGAACAGCATATTTGAACAGATGAAGAATTTCAAAAAAAAATTGAACAAATAAAAATCATTTTAAAAATGCTGGAAATAAAAACATGGTATCAGAGATCTGTGCTGTTCAATATAATACCCACTAATAAATGTGGCTATTTTCTAATCAAAATTTAAATTAAACTAAAATAATATTTAAAATGTGTTGCTTCAATCACACTTGCCACATTTCAAGCCACATGTGGCTAGTAGATGCTGTATTGGACAAGAATTTTTTTCATCAGCCCAAAAGGTTCTATAGGTTAGCACCATTGTAGAAGAAGAAAAAATTTTATAGATTTATCAGTAGACTAGATATAGCTGAGGAAAGAATTGGTGTACTTGAAGATATGTCAATAAAAATATCCAAACTGAAATACAAAAACATAACAGTGTAAAAGAACAGAGTGGCTATGATGTATCAAATACTCTGATATACAGGAGATTGGGTATTCAAATGAGGAATAGAGAAAGTACATGGCAGAAGAAACACTTAAACAGTAGCTTAGAATTTTATGATATTAATGAAACACAGCATAGATCCCAGAAGCTCTGAGAACTCCATGCAGAATAAATACAACACACATAGACATTTCCAGATACATCACAATCAAACTGCTGAAAACCAAAGATATACAGAAATTATTGAAAGCACTGAGAGAAAAAAGAAACATTACATACAAACATGAGAATTATACCAGATTTTTTGTCAAATATTATGCAAGCCAGAAGATAACAAAGGGACATCTTTAAAATAAGAAATGGTCAACCCAGAATTCCAAATGAAGTTATAATATGTCTCAGGAAAGCAAAATACAGACAAACAAAAACAAAATTCAATGCCAAGAGACCTATACTAAAAGAAATGCTAACTCAGGTTGTTAAAGTAGAAAAAGTATGCTACTACATGGAAATGTATGTTTACACAAAGAAATAAAGAGTGCTAAAAAGTGATTAAATGGTGAGATTTAAATCCAACCATATCAATAAACACAACAAATACAAATTATAAATATTCCAATTAGAAGGTATAGATGGTCAAATTGGATTATTTAAGAGATTAAGGCCCAACTATCTGTGGTCTACCAAAAACCCACTTTAAATATAAATACACCAGTTCAAAAGAACAAAGAATATATATTAGGCAATGACCTATCAAAACTGGATTATCTATATTAATAACTGACAAAGTAGATTTCTGAACAAGGAATGTTCCAGGGATAAAGAATTATATTACATAATGAGCAAAGGATGAATTTGTCAAGAAACTATAAAAATCCTAAGTATTTATGCACCTAATAATAGAACTCCAAAACAAAGCTGATAGAACTAAAAGAAAAATGGGCAAATTCACAATTACAATGAGATTGCAATACTCTTCATAAAATTAATGGATAGATTGACAAAATTGCAAGCATATGAACTGAAGCACACTGCCAGAAAACTTAATTGATATTTATAGAAAAATACACCAAACAAAATTAAAATACACATTCTTTTCATATTTAAATGACGCGTAGCGGCTAAGATATTCTTGGGTTACTGAGATAAATCTCATATTTAAAAGAATTGAAATCATCCAATGATATATGACAATTCACAATGAAATTAAACTAGAACTTAACAGAAAGATATCCAGAAGACCTCCAAATATTTAAAAATTAAGCAGCACACCTCAAAATAACCCATTGGCCAAAGAAGACATCACCAGAAAAATTAGAACACATTTTGAATTCTTTAAAAATGAAAAGACAATATGTTGAAATTTCTAGAATGCAGACAAATCATTTGTTATAGGGTATATGTGTTAAATATTTATATTAAAATAAAATAAATGTCTCAAATGAATAAGCTTTCATCTTAAGAAACTAGAAGAAGAAAAGGAAATTAAAGCAAGCAGAAAGAAGAACGTAATTAAAATAAGAAGTCAATGAAATAGGGGAAAAAAGAGAGAAAAAAAAAATGAAGACTTAAGACCTGCAACTGTAAAACTACTACAGGAAAATCTAGGGGAAAAGCTCTATGACATTGGTCTGAAAAATGATTTTTTGGGTATGACTCAGAAAGCACCAGCAACAAAAGCAAAAATAGACGAATGAGATTACATCAAAATAGCAGTCTTCTGCACAGCAAAGGAAACAATCAACAGAGTGAAGAGATAACCTACAGTATGGAAAAAAATCTCAAACTATACCTCTGATAAGGCATTAATGTCCAAAACTTGTAAGGAACTCAATTCAATAGCAAGAAAGCAAGAAACTCAAATAAAAAGGACCTAAAGAGACATTTCTTGAAAGATCTACAAATGACAAACAGATTCAAGGGCTCAATATCACTAAACATCAGAGAAATGCAAGTCAGAACCTCAATGAGATATTACTTCGTATCTCCTAGAATGACCATTATGAAAAAGATGAGAGATAATATGTATTCGAACCATATGAAGAAAAGGGAACACTGGTATACTGCTAATGGAAAGGTAAATTAGTAATGTCATTATGGAAAACAATATCAAGGCTTCCTCAAAAAATTAAAAATTGAACTACCATATGATCCAGCAATCAAAAGATGAAGCTGATCACATGAGGCCAAGCTCTTCCAAGGAACATGCTTAGCTTTCATTTGAAGCAACACCTATTAAAAACTAAAGTTTGAATAACTCTGTCTTGGAATACAAGTTTAAGCAACTGAAAGGGCCCTGACATGATATGGCTGACATAGTCATAACGATGTATACATATAAAATTCAGTCGCACACAAAGCAAATTGTGAAGCCTGTCTGAAACACTAGATAGAAAAGGCTTCAGCTAATCATTGGTGCAACTCTATTCCAAGGTATCTGGAAACACATTCCTAAAATCATTCTAAGATTGAAATCATGCATTTGATAACAGACATTAAGATTATGTGATTACAGCTAACATTATACTCTATGGAAAAATTGAAACACTTTCTCCTAAGATCCAGAATAAGACAAGGATGCCGTCTCCTGCCACTTCTATTCAACATAGTATTGGAAGTTCTTACCAGAACAATTAGTCAAGAGAGAGAAATAAAAGCCACCCAAATTGGAAAGGAAAAAGTGAAATTGTCACTGTTTGCTGATAACATGATTTTATATATAGAAAGCCCTAAAGATTCTACCAAAAAAAAAGCTGTTCGAACTAATAAATACAGTAAAGTTTCAGGATACAAAATCAACATACAAAAATTAGTAGTGCTTCTATACACTAACAACAAACTTTCTGAAAAAGAAATCAAGAGAATAATCCCATTAACAATAGCTACAGAAAAATAAAATACTTAGGAATAAATATAACCAAGGAGATAAAAGATCTGTACACTGAAAACTATAAAACATTAATAATAGAAATTGAAGAAGACACAAATAAATAGATATCTCATGTTCATGAATTCAAAGAATTAATATTGTTAACGTGTCCATACTACCCAAAGAGATCTACAAATTTAATGCAATTCTTAACAAAATTCCAATGGCATTTTTCATAGAAATATTAAAAAAACAATCACAAAATTCATATAGAACCAGAAAAAAACAAATAGACAAGGCAATCATGAGCAAAAATAAGCTGGAGGCGTCACACTATCTGATTTGAAACAATACTACAAAGCAATAAAATTAAAACAACACGGTAATGGCATTAAAATAGACTCTGACCAATGGAGCAGAATAGAGAGCTCATAAATGATTGCACCCATTGCAGACATGTATGGTCAATTGATTTGTGACAAAATTATCAAGAATATACCAATGGGAAAAGGACAGTTTCTTCAATAAATTGTGTCAGGAAAACCAGATATCTATATGCGGAAGAATGAAATTGGACCTTTATCTCATACCATATCCAAAATCAACTCAAAATAGATGAAAGACATAAACATAAGACCTGAAAATGTTAAACTACAGAAAGAAAACATAGGGTAAAAACTATACAACATTGGTTCGGGCAAGGACTTTTTATATTTGACCCTAAAAGTTCAGGCAACAAAAGCAAAAATGACAACTGGAATTAAATCAAAACAAAAAGCTTCTGCACAACAAAGGAAACAATTAACAGAATGAAAAGACACCCAATGGATTAGGAGAAAATATTTGTAAGCCATACATCTGATTAGGAGCTAATATCCAAAATACACAAGGAGCTCAACTCTACAGAAAAAAACAAATAACACAACTAAAAATGGGCTAGGGACTCAAATAGACATTTCTCAATAAACAGCATAAAAATAGCGAACAGATTAAAATTAAAACTTTTAAAAAAGATTGGTCAATTGTTTATGGGTAGTTGTGTACTGAAGTTGCTTGAGGAATCCGTGTTGTATACACAAGAAGAGAAAACTTCAGGAAGAAAATGATAGTTAATAATAGGTGGCATGGCTGCTGCAGCCAACCCTTATTCTTCTTTGCCCACTGGAGACCTATTGCCCATGAACGAGGCCAATCTCATGGCCACTTATCACAGCAGAAGACTTAGAGTGCAGGCATACTTTGCCTTATTGCACTTCATTTTATTGTGCTCTGCAGATATTGCCCTTTCTACAAATTGAAGGTTTGTGGCAACCCTTTGCTGAGCAAGTCTATCAGTGCCATTATTCCAACAGCACGTGTTCAAGTTGTATGTCTGTGTCACATTTTGGTAAATCTTGCATTATTTCATCCTTTTTCTTTCTCTTCTGTTTATGTATTTTATTTATTTATTTATTGAGACCCTGTCACTCAGGCTGGAGTGCAGTGGCACGATCACTGCAACCTCCAGCTGCTGGGTTCAAGTGATTCTCATGCCTCGGCCTCCTGAGTAGCTGGGATTACAGGCATGCATCACCATGCCCAGCTAATTTTTGTATTTTTAGTAGAGTCGGGGTTTCGTCATGTTGGCTGGGCTGGGCTGGTCTCAAACTACTGACCTCAAGTGATCTGCTTGCCTCGGCCTCCCAGAGTGCCGGGATTACAGGCATGAGTCACTACACTCAGCCTTATGTCTTTATTATTATATCTGTTACGGTGATCTGTGACTAATGATCTTTGATGTTATTATTGTAATTGTTTTGGGGCATCACCAACCACACCCATATAAAACAGCAAACATTGACAAATGTTATGTGTGCTCCACCAATAGACAGCTCCCCCATCTCTCTTCCTCTCCTCAGGCCTCCCTATTCCCTAAGACACAACAATATTGAAATTAGGCTAATTACCCTAAAATAGCTTCTAAGTGTTCAAGTAAAAGGAAGAGTTGCACATCTCTTTAAACCAAAAGCTAGAAATGATTAAGTTTAGTGAGGAAGGCATTTTGAAAGCTAAGTGAAAAACTAGGCCTCATGCACCAGTTAGCCAAGTTGTGAGTACAAAGGAAACATTCTTGAAGGAAATTAACAGTACTTCTCTGGTGAACCCATGAATGATAAGAAAGCTGAACAGTCTTATTGCTGATATGAAGAAAGTTTATTGGTCTGGATAGAAGATCAAACCAGTCACAATATTCCCTTAAGCCAAAGCCTAATCTAGAGCAAGGCTCTAACTCTCTTCAAGTCTATGAAGGTTGAGAAGTGAGGAAGCTGCAGAAGTAAAGTTGGAAGCTGGCAGAAACTGGTTCATGAGGTTGAAGGAAAGAAACCATCTCCATAACACAAAAGTGCTAAGTGGAGCCCCAAATGCTGATGGAGAAACTACAGCAAGTTTTCCCAAAGATGTAGCTAAGATGATTGATGAAAGTGACTACACTAAACAACAGATGTTCAATGTAGATGAAACACCTTTCTATTGGAAGAAGAAGCTATGTATAAATTTTATAGCTAGAGAGGAGAAATCAATGTCTGGCTTCAAAGTTTAATCAACAGGCCAACTCTTTTTTAGGGGCTAAGGCAGCTGGTAACTAAGTGGAAGCAAATGCTGATTTATCATTCCCAAAATCATAGGGTTCTTAAGAATTATTCTAAATCTACTTTGCTCATGCTGTCAATGGAATAAAGTCTGGATGACAGGACATCTGTTTACAGCATAGTTTACTAAATATTTTAAGCCTACTCTTGAGACCTACTGCTCAGAAAAAAAGATTTCCTTTGAAGATATTATTGCTCATTGAAAATGCCCCTGGTCACCCATGAGCTCTGATGGAGATGTACAAGGAGATTAATGTTGTTTTCATGCCTGCTAACACAACATTCATTCTGCAGCCCATGGATCAAGAAGTAATTTTGACTTTCAAGTCTTATTACTAAAGAAATACATGTTGTAAGGTTATAGCTACCATAGATAGTGATTCTTCTGATGGATCTGGGCAAACAAAATTTTAAAACCTTCAGGACAGGATTCACCATTCTAGATTTCATTAAAAGCATTTGTGATTCATGACAGGGGGGTCAAAATATCAACATTAACAGAAGTTTTAAGAAGAAGGAGGTGACTCCAGTCCTCATTAGTGACTTTGAGGGGTTCGAGACTCAAAGTGTGGAAGAACCATAGATGTGGTAGAAATAGCAAGAAAACTAGAATTACAGGTGGAGCCTGAAAATGTGACCTGAATTGCTGCAATCTCATTATGTACCTTGAATAGATGAGGAGTTTCTTATGGATGAGAAAAAAAGTGATTCTCGGGATAGAATCTACTCCTGGTGAAGATGTTATGAATATTGTTGACATGATGACAAAAGGTTGAGAATATTACGTAAGCTTAATTGATAAAGCAATGACAGAGTTTGAGATAATTGACTCTAATTTTGAAAGGAATTCTACCATAAGTAAAATTCTATTAAATAGCATTGCATGCTGCAGAGAAATCTTTCATGAAATGAAGAATCAATCAATGCAGCAAACTTCATTGTTGTCTTATTTTAAGAAATTGCCACAGCCACCCTAATCTTCAGCGACCACCACCCTGATCAGTCAGCAGCCATCGACATCAAGGTAAGACCATCCACCAGCAAAAAGATTACAAATTGCTGAAAGCTCAGGTGATCATTAGCACTTTTTAGCAATAACATGTTTTTATATTAAGATATATACATTTTTATACATAATGTTATTGCACAATTAATGGACTACAGTATAAGAGACACATAACTTTCATGTTTATATAGTTTGAATACTTGTCCTCTCCAAATCTCATGTTGAAATGTGGTCCCCAATGTTGGAGGTGGGGACCAGCAGGAGGTATTTGAATCATGGGGCTGGATCCCTTATGAATGGCTTGGTGATCTCCCCAAGGTTATGAGTTCAAACGATATCTTGTTGTTAAAAAAGAGTTTGGCATCTCCCCCTTTTCTCTTGCTCCCTGTCTCACCATGTGTTACACTGCTCCCTTTGCCTTATGCCATGAGTAAAAGTTTCTTGAGGCCTTACCAGAGGCCAAGCAGATGCTGGTGCCATGCTTATATAGCCTGCATAACCATAGTAAACCTCTTTTCTGTATAAATTATCCAGCCTCAGGTACTTTTTCACAGCCACACAAATTGGACTAACACATATGTACTGGGAAACCAAAAAAAAAAAAAATCATGTGACTCATTTTATTGCAATATTTGTTCTACTGCAGTGGTCTGGAACAGAACTTGCAATATTTCCATGATATGCCTATAGTTGGGTAAGAAAACAGAGACTTAGAAATAGATGGCTGGGTGCGGTGGCTCACACCTGTAATCCCAGCACTCTGGGAGGTCAAGGAAGATCGCTTGAGCACAGGAGTTCAAAATCAGCCTGGGCAACATGGCAAAACCCATCTCTACAAAAAATTTAAAAATTACCTGGGTGTGTGATGCATGCCTATAGTCCCAGCTACTCAGGAGGCTGAGGTGGGAGGATCACTTGAGCCCAGGATGTCAAGGCTGCAGTGAACCAAGATGACACCACTGCACTCCAGCCTGAGTGAGAATGAAACTATGTCTCAAAAAAAGGGAAAGAGTAAAGGACTCTGCAAACACACAGACACAAACTAGAAACTCTGCCCTGCACCGAGTAAACTTTATTTTTTAAATTTCATTATTATGCATTTGCTTAAAGGTAAATATTCTTTGAGAGAGTTAAATCTATTGGTGTTTTGCCCCATATTGTGAATTATATATGACAGAGAAGTATCTTTAAAAAAAAAAAGGAAATCTTTTTTTATAACCTTTTGGTGGTGGGGAGCTTACACATTGGTAACTATATGACTGTTCATTTTGCTGGGCCCCCAAATTAATATGCAAGTGAACATGTAGGAATTGAGGAAGAGCTGAATTGCTTCCTGAAAAAACTAAAATTTGAAAGTCCAGAAAAAAACTCTGGAAGGAAGATTAAAGTTATAAAACTGGGCACTAACAGAGGGAAAGCAAAGAGACAGTGATGGTTTCGTGGCCAAGAATACTTAGGAAAAAAATATTTAAGATATACTTTAGGTTTTTTGCCATAGATATATGCAATGTAACCTCTCTCCTCCAACTCACCTATAATATAGCCTATAAATTCTATATTGCTCACTAATTTTTTTTCAGAAACAAATTATTTGGGGAAAGCTCAAGGCAATGAGGAAACAGCTGACATCTGATTGAGTTATTATTGGGTTGAAAGCTACAGGAATTAGAGTCTCAAGTGGAGGGCAATCCCAAAATGGCAGAAGTAATTTGAGAGCCTGTGGCCCTTTGAGAAAGAGGAAACATGGGCAGAGTATCACAAGTGGGTACTGTGGTGTCCAGAAGGAAGCGCTGGGACACTGACTATCTGAGGTCTAAGTGAGGGAGCAAAAAAGAGGAAGAGATATCAGAAAATAAAGTGTTTTGGGGATTGACAGACCATCTTTTAAAAGTGGATCATGCCAAAAATCTAGACATCATTTCTGATTTCTCTTTCTTTCACTCCCTGTTTCGCATTCTAATCTAACTATAATTTCTGTAACTTCTGCCTTCGAAGCATTTTCTGAGTTTCACTATTCATAGCTGCTACAGCCACTATCCTGGCTGAGGCCATCATCCGTTCATCTCTCTGAGGAACTCAGCAGCAGCTTCCTAACTTTCCTCTCGCTTCACTCTTACCTCTCTCTGGTTTGGGATCGTTTGCCTCCCTCAAAATAACATAAGATCCTTGAAGGCAGGGGATCTGTCCTGCTCACCTCTGCTGCTCCAGTTCCTAGACCAGTGCCTGGCACACAGCAGGTGCTCCATAGCTATTGAGTAAAAGAGTAAGTACTACATTCCAAGTTCAGTGCTGACTGCATTTTACACATCACACTAATTCTCAAAAAACCCTGAAACTCTACGAAATGACTAAGGTTATAAAACCACAAAAATAGACCCGTAGGACTTCTTTTCCCAAGAAGGTGAATTAAATGGACCGAATTTTCTCAATTTTTGTCTTCAATAAGTGTTGCCTAACCAATTGTGCTTACCACCACTGGACACTGTAATGTCTTGTGAGTTTTTTATACCACAAAATTATATGCTTGGTTATTTTATTTTATATATCAACATTTCATGGTAATGTTGTAAAAACAAAACATTTCATTTCATCTTGTAAAAAAACAAAAATATACTTCTAGGTATTCCAGCAGTGGAAAAAGTGAAAGAACAACTGATTTACATTATTCATTTTATTCTCAAAATACCCGCATGGAATTGGTTTTATTTCCTCCATTTTACAGATAAGAAAATCGAGTGTTGAAGATGGTAAATCATTGGTGGTGTTAAAACAAGGGACTTACATCCATCCACCAGGAAATTATAATACAGAGATACACGATGTCTTTGATGTGCTCTCCTCCCCTTCCCCAAATTAGGCAACAACGTAAGTTCAGGTGGCTCTGATTCAGCACATCATATAGTCAGGGAAATTGAGTTAAATATTTCCTTTTGTAATAGCAAATTTTATTGAGTATCAGTTTCATCTAACATTTAACATAAGCATTTAGGTTTTTCCACCATAATGCAATATACACATTCCTAAAAAGCATCACATTCTGCGAAATTTTATACTAAAACTAACAAGGTTCACGGTGAAGATAGGGTTAGGAGCAGACCATTCACAACTTATGCAGCTTTCTAAGCACAGCATTAATTACTTAAATGTAGCTCATATTAAACATGTGATAAATACCTAATAAAGAAATGATAGTTTAGATGTAGTTTTCCTACTTCTCAATCATGTAAAAGAAATATTATAGAAAACACAAGACTTTGCCCTTTTTTAAAATGTGGAGTCTGCTTGACTCCAGGAGAGGATGGAGGCTGCTTGCCAAAACTGTATGTAACAAAGTCAGGAAGAGTCATGGAAACAGTCAACTCCACTCAGATCATGTGGTAAGACTGACCCAAGGGGAAGAGTGGGCAGGCAATTACTCTGCATCACTCACAGCCCTGCATTCCCCCACAACTTGCTGCATCCAGGGCTTCAATATACTTTGTGTTTAGCTACTGGTATTTAATGATGCAAACCATGAACATGCAGAGAAAAACCTCATATGAACCGATAGTTACTGCGTTACTCTGATGGTATCCCCTCCTCATTTACCAATCATGAATGAGCCAATTCACATTATAGAAACACATGTTGTAGCAGAACAAGTGTGTTTCTTCATTTGGCAAATAAAGAAAGCAAGGTATGGAAAGGCTGAAAAACTTGCCTAAGATTAACAACCTGTAAATGCTGCAGCCAAGATTTGAACCAAATTCTTAATTGCTTCACTAAACTGCATCTTTCAGTTTTCACAGATGGTTTCAAGAATGAAATCTTCCCTTGCATCAAGGCACACATTATAGGTGCTGAGTAAGTAGTAACTGATTGAATGATTCACATTTTTTATATACTGATCTATCTTCCATTCTACCCTCAGCTCCATCACTATGGTGATGCATTAGAGGAACTCCTAAAGACCTATTTGTAACAACTGGCTAGAATAGGTGAAAACCTTTCCTGGATCTCCTTCACACATTCTGAATGCAGAGGGGACATTCATTATAGTCAATAGGTGCTCCTGGCTCAGAATAATAATCTAGTAATATTGTAGATCCAAGAGCAAGATTCCATTATTATAGCAGATCTAATGTAGGGCTTAATAATTCTACAAATGGGTACTCCACAGTCATTCCACATACTCATATGTGGAAGTATCTTCTGATCTAAGTGTAGTAGGATTTATACTCTCTGACTCACTGGATTGGCATTCTTTCAGATCAAGTACCCACTTTCCTGCCAGCAGCAGGAGTTGCTGTTCATCCTTTGCCCCACAAAAATGAGGGCTTGAAAGCGGGAAATCACCTTTCTTCTAGCTGCTTTTCACACCCCCGAAGCATTGTGTCAATCTGAAAGCTAGATGTGCTCCAATATCCCATGCCCTTCTCCCTCCATCTCTGTTGATTTCTCTTTTATGTGTAGGCATAGCATATATTGTAAAAAGAATGAGAAGGAGAATATACAGGGTCATTCATGATAGCCCATGTGTTGGCATATATATATATATATATATATATATATATATATATATATATATATATATTTTTTTTTTTTTTTTTGAGATGGAGTTTCACTTTTGTTGGCCAGGCCGGAGTGCAATGGTGCAATCTCCACTCAGCGCAACCTCTGTCTCCCGGGTTCAAGCGATTATCCTGCTTCAGCCTCCCAAGTAAGTAGCTGGGATTACGGGCGTGTGCCACCATGCCGAGCTAATTTTTGTATTTTTAGTAGGAACAGGGTTTCACCATGTTGGTCAGGCTGGTCTTGAACTCCCGACCTCAGGTGATCCACCTGCCTCAGCCTCCCAAAGTGCTGGGATTACAGGCATAAGGCATATTTTGTTTTTAACAAAATATTTGCTACCATGCTAGAGTGCAGTGGTGTGATCTTGGCTCACTGCAACCTTTGCCTCCCAGGTTCAAGCGATTCTCTTGCCTCAGCCTCCCGAGTAGCTGGGATTACAGGTGTGCGCCATCATGCCTGAATAATTTTTGTGTTTTTTAGTAGAGATGGGGTTTCACCATGTTGGCCAGGTTGGTCTGAACTCCTGATCTCAAACAATCTGCCTGCCTTAGCCTCCCAAAGTGCTGGGATTACAGTTGTGAGCCACCATGCCCAGATGCTATATTTTTAATATAGTTAATCAGTTTATTTGCCTGATTAGTTTCTTACTTTGATCTTATATCAAAAAATCATATTTCAGGTTTAAAATGTGTAAAAATACAAAAATTTATACCCATATGTTCATATTAACACTCTAGGATTTCAGTAGTCTAGGAGATATTTGCTTCCATGTTTTAAAAAATAGTCTTTAAAAATGATTTAATTTTCCTATTACAAATATAAATATATGCAAGGTAATACCTGCCTCCTACAAACATCTGAACCATTTCTAACGCTGAAACTCCATTGACATTTACAAAACCAAACAGGTGAAAATGTCCTTGTTAAATTTATGGCTAGATTTACAGTTATGAACTGAATATTGTTAAGAGTTTTTTAATGAAAATTAAAGAATTTCATAACACCTACACACACACCCCACTCTCTATGCCCCGCAACAAGGTTGCTATTAAATGGTCTTCAACTTTTTGGCACTCCCCAGCCTCATATCCATTATTCCAATAGAGGCAGAAAAATGGGTCATAAAAGGCCATACTACTGAGGCTTCTTCCAATTTATAAACATCCTGAGCCATTTCACAAGAGATTAAAAGTTCAAGCACACAGGTCAGAGGAGTTCAAGACTGGCTACGTGATGCTCTGCATAGTAATTGCAAAATTTCTAAGTTATATCACTTGCCAAGAAACCTCTGAGTCTGTTCAGGGCTGACTTTGAGATTTCATAAGTATGACTAAACATATTTTTAACCGTTTGAGTCCAATTCAGTAGCGATTTTGTATTCATCCTCCAGGGAGGTGGAATAGCATAGTATCTAAGAATATGGGCTTTGGGGACACACTGTCAGTTTAACCACTTGCCAGTATGGTGGGGTTAAGCACACTACTTAATCTTCCCAAGTTTTATATCAATAAAATGAGGAATCAGAGTTGACAATTTGTGTGTAAAACTTTTAGCACAGTGTCTGGCAACAGTAAGCATTCAGTATTATTTATTAGGAGAGCATAAAGCAAGTCACACATCTTTGCCAATATACATAGTGTGTTCAGAATGCAGGTTATCAGAACATTGGAAAGTAACTCTTAGAATCATTCTGCAACTCATCCGTTGCCATGAGTTAGACACAGCCTGAGGAAACTTAGGTTAATCCATGTTGAGTGAAACTACGATTCCTCAGATTGATTGAAAATTGTATGAAGGGCAAGCAATGAAAGTTTTACATGCCATAATTTTATTTTCTAAAACTTTCCTTATAATTAGAATTTTTCCACAGAATTGTCCAAAGGGCTTGCAATGAATGAGACGTGTCTTTATAACTAAAATACCTGTAATTATATTAAATAGCTCTAAGTGTATAAATAATAGAAACTCTAAATGTATACAAATATTTCAAATATCACTGCAAAAATTAAAACTGATGCACTGGAGACTTTGAACTAGCCATCATCAAACTCATAAGACATCCATCATGCCAGGACATTTAATACTACATAAAATACTATGTCAATAAAATGTGTGAACTTTATTAAAAACTTAGTAAATGTCAAGCTGTGTGCAAGGAATTGAAAAGTGTAACATTAAATCCTAACCTTCAGAGAGTTCATAGTCTAAAAAAGGAAACAAACATATTTTAATATACCTGTTAAGTACTATAATAGATACATATTTGAACAGCCAGGGAAGCCAAAAGATAAATAAGAGGAAACCAGAGTGGAATACAGAGATGGTGGTGGCTAGAAAGGTAACGAGAAGTGGTAATATTTGCACTATACTTTAAAGAATCAATAATAATTTTCCATGCTGGATTTTCCAGATAGATGGCATGCTTGTTACAGTGTCTCTTAAACTAGACCAAAACACTCATGTGTAATTTTTCAGCATGGCCCAGGAATGCTGCTTCAAAGGTAAACAAAGCTTCTTGACCTCATCTCTCCTTTCACAACAATCACCCATTTATCCCCCAACTTGCCTATCTGTGGACTTCAGTTTTACACCTTGACTTTCCTATCTATCTCTTTCCCCATTTGATATTAGTCTCCTGCTAGATGCTTAATATTTTCTTAGAATCTGGTATACTTACAAAATTTTGCATTTCATTTGTTCCAATCATGAAGAAATTGTCACAATCAATATTTTACAGTTTTTTTCATTTATTTTCTAAATAAAAATACACATAAATATTGATTTAGGTATTTGCATACATACAGGAGAAAGAGGAAAAGAATTTCCTACTTAGAAACAACTACTGTCCAACTTGGGGGAACCATGTTAAAATTAAGACATTTTTGTTCCACTGAACACTTTTGTAGAATAGGTTATATGAAGATGGGCCTAGAGGAACTTCAGATTTAATCATGGTGAAATAAATTATGCATTTTGTGTTCTATAAGAAATATAAGAAACAGAAATATGCATCTATCTTTGATCAAACTAGAGAATTCTACATTTCCAAATCATGAAACAAAAAGGTTACAAAAAGATGTGAAGGTTCAACCTCTATGAAAAACAGTATGAAAATTTCTCAAAGAACTAAAAATAAAACTACCATTCGATCCAGCAATCCCACTACTGGGTATCTACCCAAAGGAAAAGAAATCATTATATCAAAATGACACCTGCACTTCTGTGTTTGTTGCAGCACTATTCACAACAGCAAATAGATAGAATCAGCCTCAGTGTCCAACAATGGATCAATTTTTTTTAAATGTGATACACACACACACACACGATGGAATAATATTACTATTCAGCCATAAAAAAGAATGAGATTGGGTCTTTTGCAGCAACATGGATGAAGCTGAAGTTCATTATCTTAAGTGAAATGAGCCAGGCACAGAAAGCCAAATATTGCATGTTCTCACTCATCAGTGAGTGTTAAAAAATGTGTACAGGGCCAGGAATGGTGGCTCACACCTATAATCCCAGCACTTTGGGAGGCCGAGGCAGTTGGGTCACCTGAGGTCAGGAGTTCGAGACCAGCCTGACCCACATGGAGAAACCCCATCTCTACTAAAAATACAAAAGTTAGCTGGGCATGGTGGTGCACACCTGTAATCCCAGCTGCTCAGGACACTGAGGCAGGAGAATCACTTGAACCCAGGAGGCAGAGGTTGCAGTGAGCCGAGATCATGCTGTTGCTCTCCAGCCTGGGCTACAAGAGTGGGATTCTGTCTTAAAAAGAAAAAAGATTTTTGTTTCAACCAGTATGGTGGTTCACACCTGTAATCCCAGCACTTTGGGAGGCCGAGGCAGGAGGATCAGTTGAGGTCAGGAGTTCGAGAGAAGCCTAGCCGGTGAAACCCTGTCTCTACTAAAAATATAAAAATTAGCCAGGCATGGTGGTGGGCCCCTGTAATCCCAGTTACTTGGGAGGCTGAAGCGGGAGAATCGCTTGAATCCAGGAGGTGGAGGTTGCAGTGAACTGAGATCCCTCCACTGCACTCCAGCTTGGGCAACAGAATAAAACTCTGTTTCTAAAAAAGAGAAACCACCTTCTTCAGCCAAACAATTAATGAATTAGTAGATTACTCCAAAAAGATTGGCATTGAGTATTGATGTCACTTTATAGGACCAAGCCTCAAAATAATAGGGGGATTATGGTTAAGGGACAAATATAAGACAAAAATCCTGATAATCTGGAAATAATGTAACAAATGAAAATCATAATTGAAGCAATGAGAAAAGGTAGGAAATAGTATAAATATGTTGATTTCTTCACTTTTCATACCTGAGCATGCATCAAAATATATATTAAAAGCTATTGAATCAAGTAATAAAGATAAAAGTATATTTAAAGTTATAGTAGATACTAAGGAAAATCATAAAATCGATTAAAACTGGCAGTGAAGAAGTATAAAAGGAGGAATTATGTTATAACTCATAGCCATGGATATTGTCTAAAGAAATAGTGGATTAAATGTTTTAACTAGTACTGTGAGGTTGTAGACTGAATAGAGTTGACAATAATTTATTATATATGTTCAAACAGCTAGAAGAGAGGATTTTGAATGTTCCCAACACAAATGATAATTATTCTAATTTACTCCTTACACGTTGTATACATGTATTGAAATATCACTCTGTACCCCCAAAAAAGTAATTAAAATAAACAAAAGCTTTGGAAAAAACATATTTTAAATAAAGGTTGGGTATAAATGTAAACACCAGGAAAAAAATATGAAACTGCCAAATTATCAGAAGAAATATGCAAATTAAAATAAACACAGATCAGTTATAAAGATTAAAAAGGAAAATCAAAAGAATCCATAAAAACAGAAACATAAGATAAAGTATTATGGTAGAAGTAAGTGCAATCATAATTAAAATCTAATTCATGCAAATAGGCTGAACTAATCTATTAAAATGCAAAACATACAAAAGACTCCTAAAAAACAAAGTCACTTCCCATCCTACCACCACACAAATTGCAGGTGGATCCAAAACAGATCAAAGATTTAAACATAAAATGAAGTTACAGATAAACTACCAAAAATATTGGAGAATTTTTAATAGTACAGTATTAAAGTGGGGAGAATCTTGGTAAAACCATAAAAGTTTTAATAAATGTATTTATAGAAAACAAGAACTAAAAAACATTGCTAGTCCACATTGTCAAAATCTAGTCAAAGGATAAATGAAAACTTAGGGAAAAATGTCTTCAAAATATGAAATGATAATTTCTACAATTGGAGAGTTCTCTTATACCATAATCTAAGTGTGATGAATTGAATTATTTTTAGAAATATTCCATGCTTCCCTTGTAGGATATACATCCCTGCTCTGTTGAATGTAGATACAGCCACCTTTGCTTTGACCAGTGGAATATCAACAGAATTGACATATGTTGCTTCCAAGCAATATGTAATGTTTTTTGTTTGGCTTCTTTTACTAGACAAAAGAATTTTGAAGTTCCCTCATGTTGTCTCATGTGTCTGTAGTTTTTTCCTTCTTGTTCCTAATTAGTGTTTCATTGGATTACTATACCACAATTTATTTGTTTTCCTGTTGATGAATAGTTATATTGTTTCTAGTTTAGGCTATTATGAATAATCTTGTTATGAACAGTCTTATGCAAGTCTTTTTATGGGCATGTGTTTTCAATTGTCTTGGGTAAATACCTAAGAATAGAATTACTGGGACACAAGATAAATTTATGTTTAATATTTTAAAAAACAACTTAAAAACCTAAAACCATAAAAACCCTAGAAGAAAACGTAGGCAATACCATTCAGGACATAGGCACGGGCAAAGACTTTATGACTAAAACACCAAAAGAAATTGCAACAAAAGCCAAAATTGACAAATGGGATCTAATTAAACTAAAGAGCTTCTGCACAGCAAAAGAAACTATCATCAGAGTGAACAGGCAACCTACAGAATAGGAGAAAATTTTTGCAATCTATCCATCTGACAAAGGTCTAATATCCAAAATCTATAGGAAACTTAAACAAATTTACAAGGAAAAAACAATCCCATCAAAAAGTGGGCAAAGGATATGAACAGGCATTTCTCAAAAGAAGACATGTATGTTACGAACAAACATATGAAAAAAAGCTCACCATCACTGTTCATTAGAGAAATGCAAATCAAAACAACAATGAGATACCATCTCATGCCAGTTAGAATGGCAATTATTAAAAAGTCAGGAAACAACAGATGCTGTTGAGGCTGTAGAGGAATAGGAATGCTTTTATACTGTTGGTGGGAGTGTAAATTGGTTCAACCATTGTGGAAGACAGTGTGGTGATTCCTCAAGGATCTAGAACCAGAAATACCATTTGACTCGGTAATCCCATTACTGGGTGTATACCCAAAGGATTACAAATTGTTCTATAAAGACACATGCACACATGTGTTTACTGCAGCACTATTTACAATAGCAAAGACTTGGAACCAACCCAAATGCCCATCAATGGTAGACTGGATAAAGAAAATGTGGCACATATAAACCATGGAATGCTATGCAGCCATAAAAAGGAATGAGCTAATGTCCTTTGCAGGGACATGGATGAAGCTGGAAAGCATCATTCTCAGCAAACTAACAAAGGAACAGAAAACCAAATACCACATGTTCTCACTCGTAAGTGGGAGTTGAACAATGAGAACACATGGACACAGAGACGGGAACATCACACACCAGGGCCTGTCAAGGGGTGGGGAGCAAGGGAAGGGAGAGCATTAGGACAAATACCTAATGCATGCAGGGCTTAAAACCTAGATGATGGGTTGATAGGTGCAGCAAACCGCCATGACACATGTATACCTATGTAACAAACCTGCATGTTATGTACATGTATCCCAGAACTTAAAATTTAAAAAAAAAAAAACGGTTTTCCAAAGTGAGAATTCCTGTTGCACTATCTCATCACTAATATTTGTTATTGATCTTTTTAATTTCAGTGGGAGTAAAATGGCAATTTGCTATGGACTTAATCTGCATTTTCCTGATAATTAATGATTCTGAGTACCTTTTCACTTGCTTATTGGCCATTTGAATATCCTCTTTCACAGATGTCTGTTCAAGCTTTTGTCTATTTTCTTCAAGCTGCTTAGCTTTTTATTATTGTGCTGTAGTTCTTTACATATTATTTTCAACGAGATCAATTTCTTATTTTACTAAACTTAATAAATTTTGAGAATGTAGTAGGTATATATATTTATGAGGTACATAAGATACTTTTGAGTACAGGCATACAACGTGTGATAATCACGTGATGGAAGATTGGGTATTCATCCCCTCAAGCACTTATCCTTTGTGTTACAAACAATCCAATTATACTATTTTAGTTAAAATGTTTAATTATTTCCTATAGCCTCTATGTTGTGCTATCAAACACTAGGTCTTATTTATTCTTTCTAACTAAATTTTTGTGCCCATTTATCATTCTCACCTCCCCCTACCCTGCCTATGACCCTTCTCAGTCTCTGGTAACCATCTTTCTATTCTCTCTCTCTATGAGTTCAATTGTTTTGATTTTTAGATCCCACAAATAAGTGAGAACATGCAGTGTTTGTCTTTCTGTGTCTGGCTTATTTCACTTAATAGAATTAACTTCAGCTCCATCCATATTGTTGCAAATGACTAGTAATCTGTGCATATGTACCACATTTTCTTTATCCATTCATCTGCTGATGGACAATTAGGTTGCTTCCAAATCTTAGCTGTTGTGAACAGTGCTGCAACAAACATGGGAGTGCAGATATCTCTCTAATACAGTGATTTCCTTTTTGAGTCGTATATATACAGATGTGGGATTGCTGGATCATATGGTAGCTCTATTTTTAGTTTTGGAGGACTCTCCAAACTGTTCTCCATAGTGATTTTACTAATTTATATTCACATCAACAGTTTATGAGGGTTCATTTTTCTCCATATCCTCACCAACATTGTTATTGGCTGACTTTTGGATAAAAGCCATTTTAATTGTGATGAGATGAAATCTCATTGTAGTTTTGATTTCCATTTCTTTGGTAATCAGTGATGTTGAGCATCTTCTCATATGCCTATTTGTCATTTGTGTGTCTTTGGAAACATCTACTCAAATTTTTTTTGGCTAATTTTTTAATCAGAATATTAGATTTTTTCCCCTAGAATTACTTGAGTTCCTTATATATTCTGGTTATTAATGCCTTGTCAGATGAGTAGTTTGCAGATATTTTCTCCCATTTTATGAGTTGTCTCTTCACTTTATTGCCTGTGTGCTGTGCAGAAGATTTTAAACTTAATGTGATCTCATTTGTCCATTTTTGCTTTGGTTGCCTGTGCTTGTGGGGTATTACTCAAGAAATTTTGCCCAGAGCAATGTTCTGGAGATTTTTCCGCAATGTTTCCTTGTAGTAGTTTCATAGGCTGAGGTCTTCAATTTATGTCTTTAATTCATTTTGATTTTACTTTTATAAATGGCAAGAGATGGGAGTCCAGTTTCATTCTGCATATGGATATCCAGTTTTGCCAGCACCGTTTATTGAAGAGACTGTCTTTTTCTCAATGTGTGTTCTTGGCTTCTTTGTCGAAAATGAGTTCACTGTAGATGCGTGGATTTGTTTCTGGGTTCTGTATTCTGTTCCATTGCTCTGTGTGTCTGTTTTTATGTCTTTTATGTCAATACCATGCTGTTTTGATTACTATACTTCTGTAGTATAGTTTGAAGTCAGGTCATGTGATTCCTCCAGTTTTGCTCTTTTTGATTAGAATAGCTTTCCCTATTCTGGATCTTTAGTGATTCTATATAAATTTTAAGATTGTATTTTTCTATTCTATGAAGAATATCATTGGTATTAGGAGAGTTATTGCATTGAATCTGCAGATTGTTTTGGGTAGTATGGACAGTTTAACAATATTGATTTCTTTGAATCCATGAACATGGAATAGTTTTCCATTTTTTGTCTGTCCTCTTCAATTTCTTTCATCAGTGTTTCATAGTTTTTATTGTAGAGATCTTTCACTTCTTTGGTTAATTCCTAGACATTTAATTTTATTTGTGGCTATTGTAAATGGGATTACAGTTTTAATTTATTTTTCAAACTGTTTGCTTTTGGTACATAGAAATTCTACCAGTTTTTTCATGTTGGTTTTGTATCCTGCAACTTTACCGAATTTGTTTGTCAGTTTTTTGGTGGTCTTTAGATTTTTCCCAGAAAGCCATTGAGTCCCAGGCTTTTCTTTACTGGAAGACTTTTTATTACAGCTTCAATCTTGTTACTTGTTATTGGTCTATTCAGGTTTTGGATTTCTTCATGGTTCAATCTTGGTAAGTTGTATGTGTCCAGGAATTTGTCCATTTCTTCTAGATTTTCCAATTTATTGGCATATAGTTGTTCATAGTGGCCATTAATGATCCTTTGAATTTCTGTGGTATCAGTTGTAAAGTCTCCAATTTCATCTCTTATTTTATTTATTTGGCTTTTCTGTCTTTTTGTCTTAGTTTGTCTGGCTAAAGGTTTGTCAATTTTGTTTAGCTTTTTAAAAAACCAACTTTTTGTTTTATTGGTCTTTTGTATTGTCTTTTTCATTTCAATTCGCTCTTGCTTTTCTAGTTCTTTAAGATGCACCATTAGCTTATTTAATTGAAGTTTTTTTGATGTAGGCACTTACAGCTATAAATTTACCTCTTAGTACTGCTTTCACTGAATCCCACAGGTTTTAGTATGTCGTGTTTCTGTTACCACTTGTTTCAAGAAATTTTTTAAATTTCTTTTTTAATTTCTTCATTGGCCCACTGGTTATTCAGGATTCTATTATTTAATTTCTATGTGTTTGTATAGTTTCCAAAATTCCTATTGATTTTTAGTTTAATTCCATTGAGATTGGAGAAGATGCTTGATATCATTTCAATATTTGTGAATGTTTTAAGACTTGTTTTGTGACAACATATGGTCTAATCTTGAGAATGATCTCTGTGCCGAGGAGAAAATGTGTATTCTGCAGCCACTGGATTAAATGTTCTATAAATATATATTAGATCCATTGGTTCTGTAGTGCAGATTAAATCTGATGTTTCTTGGTTGACTTTCTGTCATGGAGATCTATCCAATGCTGCAAGTGGGATGTTGAAGTCTCCAACTATTATTGTGTTGGAGTCTCTCTCTCTCTCTCTTTAGCTCTAATATATTGGCTTTACAGTATGGCAATTCCTCAAAGAGATAAAAGCAGAACTACCATTCAAACAATCCTTTTACTGGTGATATACCCAGAGGAATATAAATCATTCTACCATAAGACATGCATGCAAATGTTCATTGCAGCAGTATTTACAATAGCAAAGACATGGAATCAACCTAAATGCCCAGCAGTGACAGATTAGATAAAGAAAACGTGGTGTATATATATATACCATGGAATACTATGCAGCCATAAAAAAGAACAACATCATGTCTTTTATGGGAACTTGTATGGAACTGGAGACTATTATCCTTAGCAAACTAACGCAGGAAGAGAAAATCATATACTGCATGTTCTCATTTATAAGTGGGAGTTAAATGATGTGAAATCATGAACACAAAGAAGGGAACAACAGACACTGAAGTCTACTTGATGGGGGAGGGTGGGAGGAGGAAGAGGAGCAGAAAAGATAACTATTGGGTACTGGGCTTAATATCTGGGTGATGAAATAATCTGCACAACAAACCTTTGTCACACAAGTTTATGTAACAAACTTTCACATGTACCCCAAACCTAAAATAAAAGTTAAATAATAATACTGTTTGCTTTATATATTTATCTGGGTACTCCACTGTTGGGTGCATATCTACTTACAATTATTACATCCTCTTGCTGAATTGACCCATTTGTTATTATACAATGACCTTTTTTGTCTCTCCTTGCAGTTTTTGTCTTGAAATCTATTTTGTCTGACATAAGTGTAGCTACTTCTGCTGTTTTCTGGTTTCCACTTGCATGGAATATATTTTTCCATCCCTTCATTTTCAGTCTATGTATATCTTTATGGATGAAGTATGTATGTTTTCTGTTGGCAACGGAGATGTGAGGTCTCGTTTTTTCATCCATTTAGCCAGTTTATGTCTTTTGATTTGAGAGTTTAGTCCCTTTACACTTAATGTTATTATTGATAAGTAGGGACTTACTCTTTCCATTTTGTTGTTTTCTGGTTGTTTTGTGGTCTTCTCCTCTTTCCTTCCTTCCTGTCTTCCTTTTAGTGAAGGTGATTTTCTCTGGTGGTATGCTTTAATTTCTTGATTTTTATTTTTTGTGTATTCATTGTATGTTTTTCAACTTGAGGTTACCACAAGGCTTACAAATACTGTCTTATGATCCATTATTTTAAACTGATGACAGGTTAACACTGATTGCATAAACAAACACAAAAAGAAAACTATTAAAAACTCTACATTTTAACTTCATCCCCCAGCTCTTTAACATTTTGTTGATCCTATTTATGTCTTATTGTAGTTGAAACGCTGTTTTAGTTATTTTTGATTGGTTCATCATTTAGTCTTTCTACTTAAGAGAAGAGTAGGGTACACACCAAAATTACAGTGTTATACTGTTCTGTGTTTTTCTATGTACTTAACTATTACCAGGGAGTTTTGTACCTTCAGATGATTTCTTCTTGCTGATTAATGTCCTTTTCTTTCAGATTGAAGAATTTCCTTTAGCATTTCTTTTAGGACAAGTCTGATGTTGATTAAATTCTTCATCTTTTGTTTGTCTGGGAAGGTTTTTATTTCTCCTTCATACTTGAAGGATATTTTCACTGGATATACTATTAGAGGGGTAAAGGCTTTTTCCTTCTGTACTTTAAATATGTCATGCCACTCTCTCCTGGCTTGTAAGGTTTCCATTGAAACGTTGGCTGCCAGACGTTTTGGAGCTCCGTTTTATGTTATTTATGTCTTTTCTCTTGCTGCTTTTAGCACAGCTGTAGACCTTGCCCAGAGTCCTTCCCTTCATGGTGGTGGCTTACCTAAGGCCCTGGGCCTGACCAGAGATGCTGTATGGGATTCAGGGATTGGAGTCAAAAACTTTAGCAATTTTCTGGATGTTCTATTCTACTGTGGCTAAGCTGGTACTCAAACCACAGCACAAAGTCCTTTTCTTTATCCGTAACCTTTGGGAGTTTGACTATTAAGTACCTGGAGATAGTCTTCTTTGGGTTAAAACGGATTGGTGTTCCATAATCTTCTTGTACTTGAATGTTGATATGTTTCTCTAGGTTTAGGAAGTTCTCTGATAATACTCCTTTGAATAAACTTTTTATTCCTTTCTTTGTCTATCTTCTCTTTAAGGCCAGTAATTCTTAGATTTGCCCTTTTGAGGCAATTTTCCATATCCTGTAGGTGTGCTTCGTTGTTTTTCTTCTTTTTACTTTTGTCTCCTCTGACTATGTATTTTCAAACAGCCTATCTTCAAGCTCACTAATTCTTTCTTCTGCTAG
Source organism: Theropithecus gelada (assembly GCF_003255815.1). NCBI lineage: Eukaryota > Metazoa > Chordata > Mammalia > Primates > Cercopithecidae > Theropithecus > Theropithecus gelada. Next base: position 155,438,960 of record NC_037672.1, read on the forward strand.
ATCAATTCTGCTATTAAGAGACTGATGCATTCTTCAGCATGTCAATTGCATTTTTGAATGCTAGTAATTTATGCTTGATTCTTTTTAATTATTTCAATCTCTTCATTAAATTTATCTGATAGAATTCTGAATTCCTTCTCTGTGTTATCTTGAATTTCTTTGAGTTTCCTCAACACAACTATTTTGAATTCTCTGTCTGAAAGGTCATATATGTCTGTCTTTCCAGGATTGGTTCCTGATGATTTATTTAGTTCATTTGGTGAGGTCATGTTTTCCTGAATGGTGTTGATGCTTGTAGATGTTAGTCAGTGTCTAGGCATTGAAGAGTTAGGTATTTATTGTAGTCTTCACAGTCTGGGCTTGTTTGTACCTGTCCTCCTTGGGAAGGCTTTCCAGGTATTCAAAGGGACTTGGCCAATAATGCTCTGGTTTTTGCAGACTTGTAGAGGTACTGCCTTAGTGGTCTTGGATAAACTCTGGAGGGATTGTCTGATTACCAGGCAGAGACTCTTGTTCTTTTCCCTTATTTTCTTCCAAACAAATAGAGTCTTTCTCTTTGTGCTGAGCCACCTGGTACTGGGGGTATAGTGACGCAATTACCTTTGTGGCCACCACCACTGGAACTGCGCTGGGTGAGACCTGAAGCCAGCAAAGCACTGGGCCAAGCTTGCCCAAGGCCCTTCCCTTCATGAATTACCTGAGGCCCTGGGCCTGACCAGAGATACTGTATGGGATCCAGGGATTGGAGTCAAAAATCTTAGCAATTTACCGGATGTTCTATTCTACTGTGGCTAAACTGGTACTCAAACTACAACACAAAGTCCTTCCTACTCTTCCCTCCCCTTTCCAAAGACAGAGAAGCCTCTCCCTGTGGTCACCACCATCATTCGACAGGGGGTTCTGCCAGGCCACTGCCAATGTTCACCTAAAGCCCAAGGGCTGTTCTGTCAGCTTCTGGTGAATGCTGCCAGACCTGGGACTCACCCTTCAGGGCAGTGGGCTCCCCTCTGGCCCAGGGCAGGTCCAGAAATGCTGTCCAGGAGCCTAGACCCGAACTCAGAGACCCTAAGAGTCTGCTTTTTGTTCTGTCCCACTGTGGCCAAGCACTGGTACGTACGGTGCAAGACAAAGTTCCCTTTACTTTTCCCTCTGCTTCTCTCAAATAGAAAGAGTCACCATAGCCACCACACCTGGGAATGTGCCGTGTCACCCCTGAAGCCAGCATATCTCAGAGGCCAAGGCCCATGGTGTACTCCTGGGTGTTGTTGGTTACTCAGGGCCCAAAGCTTCGTAAGTCAGCAAATAATGAGTACTGACAGGACTGGGTCCTTTTCTTCAAGGCAGTGCATTTCTTTTTGGACCATCCACGAATGTCTAGAACTGTCAGGGAGGAGCTAGGGCCTGGAATAGGGGCTGCACAACTTTGCCCAGTGCCCTATCCTATTATGGCTCAGCTGGTATCCTAGATGCAAGACAAAGTCCTCTTTACTCTTTGCTCACCACTCCTTAAGAAGAAGGAAGGAGTCACCTTTGTTGCTGTGAGCTGCACTACCTGGGGTTGGGGGAGGGATGGTGCAGGCACTTTCTTAGCTGAGCCAGCTGGTGTTTCCCTAGGTCACATGCCACTAGGCTCTAATCCTAGACTAGCACCAGAAGTTACCTAGAAATTGTAGTCCTTGTGTCCTACACTGCCTTTCAAGTTTACCTGAGAGTACAAAGCACTTTAGCCCACAGTGGCAAGGCTTGCCAAGAAACTCAAGTTCCACTGCTGAGATGGGCGGTTCCCCTCTAGCTAGAGCTGGTCCAGTTGTTTTCTCTGTGCACGGGTGCTGCCTGAGCCCAGCACAGCTTTATTCCCCACTGTGACAGAGCAGCACTGAGTTCAATGTAAAGTCCCCCAGCCATTGCACTCTCTTTTTCAAAGTGCACAGATTCTTTCTCCATGCCATACAGCTGCTGCCAGGGGATGAGGGACGGGACGGGTGGCTTCAGCAACTCAAGACTGTCTCTCCTGCCCTCCTCAATGCCTCTTTCCACAATATGAAGTTAAAATTGGGTACTGTGGTTGCTCACCTGATTTTTGGTTCTTGTAATGATGCTTTTCTATGTGCAGATAGTTGTTAAAATTTGGTGTACCAGTGGGAAGGACAAACAGTGTGGGCTTCTATTCAACCATCTTCCTCCACCCCTCAAGGTAAATATATTTTTCTTTCCATTACAGTTAGGATGCTTTCAGTGTCCTCACTAAGAAATCTTTGCCCACCCCCAGATCGCGAAGATATTGTAGATGCTTTTCTTTTTATGAAAGAAGCTTTCTCCTCTAGAAATTTTATAATTTTAGTTTTTATGTTAGGTTCACATTTCATTCAAATTAATTTTGGGTGCAGCATAAGAGGAATGTCAAAGTTCCTTTTTCCCCTTATATTTACCAGTTTTTATAGGCTTATTTGTTGAAAAGACTGTTCTTTACCCGTTGAATTGAATTGAAATGGATTCGCAACCTTTTCAGAAATCAATTGATTGTACATTTATGTCTATTTGTGGAATTTCATTCTGTTGCAGGGATCTATTTGTCTGCTTTCATGTCAGTACCACTCTGTCTTGATTGCTGTAGCTCTGTAGTAATTCTTGAAATCAAATAATTAGAGTCTCTAACTTTGTTTCTTCTCTGGCAAGATTCTTTGAGCTATTCAAAGTTCTATTCTTCTGTATAGTGAGAGAAAATTAATGATGCAAGAGAGAAGACAATTGTTCATGTCTATGAGATTACCCACAATCAAACATCATCTATGCTAGATTTGTTATTTTAAAATTTTATATCAATTTGACAGTTGAAATTGATATGTCATTACTCTTATAGCATCACTTGATTACCTAGGCATTTTATGGTTTTGTTTTGGCTTTTACATTTCTTTATTACAAAATTATTTCAATGTTCTTTGCTCATCATTATAGTGTGCCTTTGTATTGTTATTTGTTTTTCTTCAGACGAGAAAGAATAGACCACTCCTGGACTCTCTCAAATGGTGCCAAGTCCAAACTTGCTGGGCCACAGTGAATAGTACAATACAGCAGGAAAATTGTGCATTTGGAGAGCAGACATAGATGCAAGTAGAAACTGACGTGTGAAAGATCTTATATTGCATGAACAAGAAATTGCAGGTGGAGAGTACTAATGTGAAAGCTGAAGGGATGGGCAAGACTGGAGGCAAGAAGACAAGTTAGTGGGCAGTTATTACAACAGTAAGTAAGACATTTAAAGGAAGCACATCCAAGAGCAAAAACAAAAATCATATCAAAGCCAACATCGGAGGAACAAAAACCAAACTATAAGGGGAATATAGAGGCTGGAATAAGGCAACGTAGGTGACTTAAGTCAGAATAAAGAAACAGAGGCATAGAGGCCAATTTAAAAAACTGATATGACTCATATGAATCAAGTTAATTATAACCAAGTCCAGACATGGAGGGAACCTCAGGTCATTGGGATAGAAATAAACAACTCCCACCTCAGGAGACGACTGTAAGCAAAGAACATGCATGTAACAATTATTCACAGCTAAAAACACTGAAAAAAAGAAACAAAAGCAAGAATATTCAAACATTGGTTTCCAGAACAAATTTTGTCAACACAGCCAAGTATTATTCTAATACTTCTTTTTTGTCTGGTCCCATGTTAATTTTTTTTACTCTCAGATCCTAAATGAACAGCATCGCTTACACCAATCAGACATGGAGAAGAGGAAAAGTGGAGGGTCAAAGATGGTAACAAGATTACTTGCCTAATTGTCTGAGTAAATGATGAAATGATGAGTAAATGATGAGACTATCAGCTACTAGAGTTCAGAAAAAGTATGTCTTCCTTTAATACTGAATAAGATGATGCGTTGATAAACATAAGTCAGGAAATAAATGGCAATAAAATCACAAAGAATTAAGGCAAACAAGAGGACCCAAGAAAAGTGATAAAGATGTGAAATAGTTGTGATAAGAACTGAGAAAAGAAATTGATTAGAATAAGTAAGAGTACCTCTGAAATGCCAGATGAAGAAGGCATTTATAGATGTGTAACACAGGCGCTCATATGGTTTTGCAATATTCTGTATTAGCATTCTGCAGATCAGACATACCAAGGACAAAAGTGGGAGAGTAAGCTCCAAGTTTAAATATAGTAAATTCTCCAATGTTTGTGAAATTTTTAAGTCTTCTCTGATCAATCAAACTGTCAATTCCTTGACAGTGAGGACCTTGAGATACACAATTTCTAATGCTTCACAGCTCCTAGCTCAGTGTCATGTACAAATGAGTGCCTAATATGTAAATACTAATGGATATGATACTGTTATTTGTACCTCTTTAAATGCAGACTGTAATAGTGTTGAAAATGTCTAGTGTCAGAGGAAGTTCATTTGTTCATGCCTATCATATGAATTGAAATATCTTTCCTAATTTATTTGCATACATTGTAGTCAAAATTTTCAACTCCAAACAGAATAAATTTTATATACCATAAAAAGCACAGGCATAGAAGGGGTCAAAAACTGCTCTCTGATCTCCGTCCCAAGTATATAATAGCAATTACCCAATGCCCTGGTAAATACGCCAGTCAAAATGTTTAATAGGTAGAGCAGGGATACTCGTTCCTATAGCCCCAAAATAAGAGATGAACAGAGAGACCCTGAGGTTGAACAAAACAAATTCAGAAGAGAAGCAGAGCTCCTTTATTTTCCCCCTAGGGCATGAGCAGTTTCTTAGGCTAGAAGTCTCTCCTGCTGCCCCTTCAGATATGAAGATCATCATCTAGGTTTTATGTAAAAGGTCCTAGATATTTCAAGTGTCCATTTTGGAATTGTGATTTTTTATAACTTTGCCCAAAAAGTATTAAAATTGGCAAGAATTGTCTCTGAAGTGAATTGATAGTAGTGAACAATTCAGCAAGGTACTTAAAAAGAGACACAGGCATTTCTTCAGTATTTTGGTTCAAACAAATTGCATAACTGGTTAAAGTATTTCAGCTGATGGTATTTTCTTACCTACTCCAACTCCTCTCCTGTTGTTGGTATTCTTCAGCCAAAACTGTAAGATATGTTTGATTTGTGTAATGAGTAGTTGCAGCAGTTTAGATATTGCTAAAGTTTCATGGCAGTTTATTTTTACTTTTATTAAACGTTTTAGGAGGTTGACCTCAGTCCTTTTCATGTCACAATGGGACAGCTTTTCTAAATGAAGACATTGAAAGAATACAAAGATTTTTCCATTTTATATATGTGGAGGTTTAAGATGTTGCAGCTTCCCAGCAGCATGGTAGTATTGAGATAGCTATGTGTGTGTCTGTTTATGCTGATGTTTAAGAATGCTCTTCAGATGTAAAATTTTCTTTTTGTTTTTGCTATTTGGCTCATAAATTAGATATTTCATGTGGAGTAGATAAGGACAATAGTGACAAGTGCATGGAATAATAAAGAAGACTTTGATCTTAAATCTAAGAAACTTGGCTAATTCTGGAGATAGCCATATAAAAACTTTAAAACAGGTACAGGTATGGTGGCACATGCCTATAATTTCAGCATTTTGAGAGGCCGAGGCAGGAGCATCACTTGAAGCCAGGGGTTTGAGACCAGCCTGGGCAACTAGCAAGAATCTATCTCTAAAGAAAACACACATACACACACACACACACACACACACACGTACGTGTGTGTTTTATATATATGACAAAAGAAAGAAAGTAAATGTGGGATCAACCAAAGTCCTCTTTCTACAAAATTCATTTACAAAGAAATAATGTTCAGTACAGCCCAATACAAGATTATTGATTTTCTTTCTTTTTAAAAAAATTATATATAGCTTACATATAAAATTATATTTAATAAAACTTTAAAACAGAAGTATGGGTAGGTGATTTAAAGTGACTTTATGTCAAATAGCCATAGGTTAAGTATCTTCGAACACTTGGATGTTATTTCAGAAGAAAATAAATTTAACTGGGACACATAAATATTACAGAGAAAAAACCAGCACCTTCCTGTGCAGTCCCGTTGGAATTTGGACTTGCCATGAGGTGTTGAAGCCTTGTTTCACTGAGTTGGAGAGACTGGATGTAAATGGCACAGTGTGACTTTGCTCCAGCCTGCCTTCATTTTCCTACTCCACCATCATCAACAAAATTGTTATTGAATTTTGAGAAGCATTCTGAAAACTTTTCATGGACATAAAATTGTTATGATGTAAATTATCGACAACACAACTCTTCAGATGACTTTGATTCTGGTGTTGGATGTCTTAATGGAGGTAACTTTATATGGAAAGAATAAAATGGATGACATACATGGAAGAAATGGTACTGGACTCATAAATCATCGAGGGGGATACCATGGTAGAAGTTCCTGTTCTTATAGCAGTATTTTCCATTCTGGAAAAAGACCAGGTCTACATGAAAACAACATCCCTGATAATGAAATGAGGAGGAAAGAAAACAAGAGTAATTGTAAACCATTTGAAGCTGAGGATTTTCTATTTTTAAATCCTGAACATGAGGGAGAACCAAATCAAAACAGATCTTTAGCTCCTGGTGTGTGGGAATACCTCCGAATCCTAAATCTAGAGCTCCTAGGTATTAATCAAGGTATTGAGGGCTAACATATTGAGCTCTGGTCATTAAGCTAGGTAACACAAAATAATAGACTCACAGCCAGTAGTAGGAAATCTTTAGTAACAGCCAGGTAAGAATGGAACTCATTCAAGTGTTTACAAAGATTTAGTCTCTAAATCTGCTGCTCTACCTACAAAACCTACACAATGGAAAAGCCCAACTAAAGAAAATAAAGTTGAAACTTCTTTTCCCTGTGAGTCTACATATGGTATTGGCAACTTTAATGCTTTTAAATAAACTGCCAAGAATTTTAGTCCATCAATAAATTCAGTGAAAGAGGCTCATCACTCAAACTCCTCTTTGCCTGTTGACAAACTTAATCAGCAGCCTTGTCTAACCAAACTGAGACAAATGCACAATGGTAAAAAGAGTGCATTTTTGAAATCACTGAAAAGAGACAAAGTAGGAAAGAACATAAAGATGAAAGCCATTGCTGGCGCACAGACAGATGATGTCTCATTTAATTTACATAACAGCAATAGTACTCACTGATATGAACCAAAACTTTGAGGAAAATAAAATTCCACAGAAGGATGACAATGCCCCACTTTGAGCTCTCCCCCAACCCCCAAAGTAAACAAAAAGTGGACTGTAGCATGCTGGCTAAAACTGAGCAAAAGGCACTAAAACATTAATTTCCTGATCTCAACTGTTGTATTGGTAATCTTTTAAAACATAAATTGTTCTTTATTCATTTGCAGTACAGTAAATGTTATAGGAAAGACTTGGTCATATTTTCTTCCAAATTTTAAGAGGTGATTTTCAAAGGTCCTTCTTTGGGTATGTTGTCAGACCCAGAATTTCAGAGTTGATGGAGAAGAGTCTTGTGGGAAATTTTATTTTGATAAAATACTTACACATGCAGAAAAATCTGATTACACTGACCAGATCTGTTCATAACACAAAAAATAACTGGATTTTTTTGGGGGGAAGAAGAGAGAGGAACAGATTAGTACACTGAGGGGAAAAAAAAAGAGTGGAAAGCATCTATGGTACTTGCTTATTATGAGTGTGGTCTCTAAGCAAAGAGATAGAGAGGATAAAAAAGATGGATTTTAGGCCCTTAAAATTGGGGATTTTGAGGGGGACTCTAACCACAAACCACAAGACTCAAAGCCAATCCAATTCAATGATAAAGTGTCAAATTCGTGAACCAAACAAGAATAAGCTCTATCCTTCTAATTTAAACTACACATCAATCTTTCTTATTTAAAATACATTTCAGTTTGGAAATATTCACACTGACATATCATGTGAGACATGAGTATAAAAGATACACTAATAAAGTTCATAAAGAGAAAAAACTAAAATCTGACTTCAGAGATAAGCTAGACATCCAGCTCTGGAAATGGTATTTCAGTATCAGTTACCTGTCTGCACCCCTGGACTGTCAGAAGTACTTGTTTGAGATAACATCGTATACAGCCATTGGGTTTCACAGACAATCTGTTTTTGGTCATAGTAACTACAGAAATGAGACATAATGACAAGGAAACTTCTGGAAGTCATTTTAACTTTACTAGGCTCTGTGTAACCTCCATTCCACCCCATCCAGGGCCTCTTACACAAGCTATCTTAATGGAAGTGGAAGCAAGTGAAGATACATGAGATCAGTGCAGAAAACAGAGATGGCAAAAGGTTACCTCTATTTTGGATCAAGTTATTACAGAAGTTTTAATGTATTATGAAGTCATTTTTAATAAAATGTGCTATAGGAATACAAGAAACTATGCTGTTATGGTTTTTAAATGCCATGATATTTATGAGCAACACATGAGGAAATTTTTATAAAGAATTGGCTATGTTCTAAGGCAGTTACAAAATACAGAAGTTGGTACCAATCAACTCTCTAAGGTGGTTGTTAACAGTTTCTCTTCCTCCTTCTCCTCCTTTGAATGCACTGCATAATCTTTTTCTTTGGCAGACAGTAGCAGTTGCTTCTGCAGTTATTTTCAATTCTGACATTGCATCAAAATCCCTACCTGCAAAACTTTTTAAAAATATTCACCTCTCAGATATTCTGACTTTGTGAAACTCACATAGAGCCCTAGGATTTTTATACATTTTCCATAGGAGATTCTGAGACACTGGCAGGGACAAGAACCCCTGTCTTAATTTCACCCAGTCTATAACTTCTGTATAAATTAAAAGCCACGTGGATCCATGGATCCAATTAGTTAATGTAGATATCACGTTGGTTTCAGGAATGAATCCAAATGAGAAATATAACAATATTATATAACAATCGTAGTGACACTAGTTGAGAACTGGTGGGTTTGCATAAACACAGCCTTCACACATCTCTTCAGACTTGGTTAATGATGAAGTCTCTATGAAAAGACTTGATAGCACACTTTGGATCCACTGAGCCAGCATAATTTGATATTCAGCTTTCTCAAAGTTGTTGACAGAAGTAGCAGACTCTAAATATTTAAGGAATTTACTGACTGAGGAGGGCATAGAACAGTTCAGCCCTCCTCTCTCCGATAATGATTTTTAAAGAGTTTATTCTTGTCTGTCTTTCTGAGAAAATGTGAATTTTTCCCTGAGAACTAGTATGTTTTCTTTTCAGAGATGACATAAAAATATGTAATCTTTTTCTTGTGCCCTTTTTTCTTTGAAAACCAGGAAACCTAGAACCAAATCTGTTGCTCAACTTTAGTAACTATGTAGAACACCATGACCTGCATATTTTAAACTCTTTTTTCCCCACCTTGCATTATTGTATGTCTTCCCTCATTCAGATTTCAATTATAGTTTTTCTATTTTATTACATGAATTAATGTAATCTTTTATCAAGTCCACTCAATATGGAAAGTGTTTGATGATATTGGAATCATTTGTGAATTACATAATTAGAAAAATGTTTTCTTTTAATTATCAGCCAAAGAAAAATTGAAAAGTTATCCTGATGAGGTTTTCTGAGCCTCTAAAGCAACTTAGAGATAAATTCTGTATTGGAAGGTGTCAGCATCACCTCCAGAGCTAACCTTCATCACAGTTCACTCTAAACCTCAAATTTCTCCAACCTGGGAACTAGTAGTGATCATCTTACTTGGTTACATGCAGGAAGACTAGAAGATGAGATGACAGTCAATCACCAAGGTACACACAGGACACAGCACCTAGATGACATTTGTAATCATTGAAACAATGATTTATGCTGTCTTTCCTATTTCATTTCCTAGGGTAGCAGTTCATATTTTTATTAGAAAATGAAATGTTTAGACATGTCATTGGCTAGTATATTTTCTGAGTGAGTATGCTTATATAAAAGTCAATTCAGCTTTCTCTAGAAATTTTTCAAATTCTGTTCAGACCCTTTTAAGTATTCAATACTCATGACAGAGCAAGGTTTTTCATTATACTTATAAGAAAAATTGGTCTCAAAGCTTTTGAAAGAGAAATTACACTGCAGTCTTAGAAGATGTTTTATTTTTTATTACATTGTGCTGCTGTTGCCAAAAAAAACACTGATTTTAAAAGTCCAACGATTTATTTCTATCCATTATTACTATAACACAGAAAATATACACATCCGGGAATTAGTCAGATAACCCCTCCAGAAGCTATGACAATTTCATCACTGCGAATCCAAAGCAATATTTTGCCAGGTCAGATCTTCTGGATGAGAAGAATTAAGAAAACTAATCTCTCATCTTGAAGCTTCATCTTAGCTAGAGGTAGTATGGTAGATGCAGTGTTTGCCTTCTGCCTCCTGTCTTATCCTCGGGTACCTTCTATTTAATGAAGATTATTATTGAAGCTGATGTCTTTTGATTCCTAATCATGTCCCATCTCTAGACCAGTAGCTGAACTATTAACATCACACGATGAGCTCTTAAAACTCCTGATTCCAAAGCCAAACCCAGATCGATTGAATCAGGATATCTGGAGGAAAGACCTGTATATGCAGCAATTGTAAGTTCCCCCAGTGATTCCATTAAGCAAACAAGTTTGAAATCCAACTTCACATGTAATTAAATAATTTTAAGGTATGTGTAATTAGAATCAGGAATTTCATTACATAAGTAAAATAATCCCATCAATGAATGATGTAAATCAAAGATCTCTCTGGACAGTAAGTGTCGCCTTGTTTTCTACTATCTCCTCATTCTGAAATTAACAACAGAATCTGAATTAGTGTTTTAATGGTAAACTGAGGCAAGTTGTATAAACCCTTTATTATCAATTTTATTCAGGATGATTTTTGAGAAATTTTATATTCTTAGTTTAAATTGAGAGAGGGGTCTCCGAGTCAATTACTTTAAAATTTAAAAAGATAACAAATTTAATCTCAAAACAGAATTTGCTTGCAAAATATAGGGGGAGAGGGCTTTTAAAAGCACAATTTTCTTTAGAATAAAATGCAATGAGCAAGTTCAAATTCTTCTTGAAAAAATAACTTGAAAGAAGCAGCAATTCTATTTTGTTCCAAAAAATTGGTATTTTAGGGAGAAGAAAAGGCAATGAATATCAAACCTCATTTTTCTGTCATGAATCGACTTCAAACAAAAAAATAGATAGGGTTTGCCATCTTCATGTCAGATTTTTCCAAAATCTGATTTATTGAGGACTTTATTTGGAATACAGGCGATGTTACAAGTATATACAAAGTATCCAAAGAGCCATGGACTAGAAACAAACTCTTACTTGTACTGTATATCAACCTTATTTACATTTTCAAAGGAAAAAGTTGAGATACAAAGACATTATATGACTCATCTAAGGTCATCAAGTAAATTCAATCAGCAGGAGAAAGAGAAGTAAAGCCTAAATTTACTCATTTTTATGTGAGTATCCCTGCATCCCAGTAGTTTGCACAATAGCCTCTTTTTCCATGAATGCATCCCAATTTATACAAATTATAGTTCAAGACCCTTGCCAGAGTTTCAAATATCTCTTAAAAGAAGAAAACACTTGTACCTCTTTTAAAGCTCTGTTCTTTGAGATTTCTGAAACTAATGGTGGGATTTAGTCTTTTGACATCGGTCAATGGAAGCATTTATCCCTGATAGGGAAGAAGACTACCTTGTCTAATAAACTGAATACACTTTCCAAGAAAGATTCATGTTTGTGGAAAGATCCACATGTAGTGTTCCAAAGTCTGCCTTTCTGAGCTATCTGCTGTGTCTGTCATCAGACCAGCTGCCTAAACCAGCAGCTAGCCTTTCCAAGAATTTCCAGTTTTGCTTCCATGAATCATATTACTGACCTTAGCAAGTGCTTGGCAACTCTGATCTTGCCACAGAAATTGGAGTTTTCTGTCACAGCAAGGGCTGTGACTGCTGAGCAGGAATGGGTTGTATTGGAAAAATGGATTGCTTATTTCCATAAGAATACTAGCCTCAAACTTGAATGTCTAAAATCATTTCATAATTTCCTCTTTATTTACAGCAGAGATGCATTTTAAGATTATTGAAAAGCAAAACACAATAATGCTATTTAGAAGATGGGCAAATATTAATAGCTGAGACTCCTGACCATGGCCAATTTAGCTGGTATCTGATACCCAAACAAGACTGTCATTTAGTACTTACTTTATGTCATAATTCCCAAGTAAGCCTTACCAACCACAAGTATTATATCATTATTACTCAGAATATGCCAGTCAAAAAGTCAATATTCCAGGAGAGCTTAACCTTCCCCTTATTGAGACGATTTACCCAAAACACCTCAGTGGTATGCCTTTCTCTAGTCTAGGAAGTACTACCCAACTCTCAGACATCATCCTTCCTTTTTCCAGAGATGAGGAATTATATTCTTCTAAGACACAGTTACGGACCCATCCCCTGTTATTAGACTCTCAAACTCTCAGGTTTCCATATTTTTGCTCTGTTTGATTCTGTTCCTTGATCTTTCTGTCTGAATTGTACCAGCCCCTCCAAACTTCTGCTACAACTCTTCAGTAGTCTTTCCATGCGCCTATGCCCCTGATGTCGCTAGCTCTTGACTCTGATGTCAGCTTCATCCTCTGAATTTACAGTACTTGCTTTTCTCATCCTGCAATGTTAACTCACTTGGCTTTCTCCAACTTATGACCTTACGCTCTCCTCTCTGTGCCGCATCCACCAAGCTCTCTGGTCACTTGTGCCATTTTGTACTGACCAATTTTCATTGCAGTCCATCAACCAAGACTGGCAGCTGTACATGAAAACACATATTATATAGAAGCTGGGAATGTTTCTCAGACAGAAATACACTGATCTCTTAAAAGACAACAAATGGTCTTTATTTCACATACAACATGAGTATCTGTATAAGTAGTAAAATGAGCAACTCACTGAGAAACAACTTTTTAAAAATAAATAAAACTCAGAAAATGTGTCAAAGACAACAGATGGTCAAATAATACAGCATGTAGAAAACATTTGGGCAAAAACCAATTTGCTAAGTGACGTGGTTGGAAAAGGCCAAACAAAACACACCAGAGATTTTTTATAAACAAAACAATATGTGTACTTTTCAGATAGTCATTTCATTGAAATAGGGAGACCCTCCCAAACAGTAGCATTTTAAAAATGGAGTCGACTCCTTTTGGAAATAACCTATAAAAATCAGAATTTTTTCTTATATTCAATATTTTAATGAATAATGTAAACTCACAACAGCATTTTAACGGGTACACTACTCAATATGATCTTCTGTAATTAGTTTCACATGTGACTCTTGCCCTCTTGTGCAATTACTAAAGAATATAAAGAGACTTGAAGGTTAACAACAATGTATCATGTTTTATCTTTGCTGTTCCAGTGTGTATGCACACTTGCATATGCACACATAAACTCTTTCTAAAATCACCGTGGGAATAATAACTAAGGTCGTATGAGTTTATACCCTTTATGGGGATGGGGTAGGTTATGCAGTCATTGCAGAAGGAAACTTCTGATGTCCCTTTATTCTTATGGAGTGGGAGTGGTAAGGCAAAGATCACTTCCTCAGGTCAAACTGGTGTCATAACCTGTGAAAAGAACATGGAACAAGGAAAATCAACCTAAAACTAGAAACAACTTAATAAAAATTTCTAAGAATAGTGCAGTGTTAAGTGAAGGCTGAAGAGCAAGCTGAAGAAAGAGATTTTTTTCCCATTATCTTCCAGAGTTTCTTTGTGCCCATTTTCTTTTTTCTTTTTATTTCTTTTTATTTTTTTATTTTTAAGTTCTGGGATACATATGCTGAACGTGCCGGTTTGTTACATAGGTATACATGTGCCATGGTGTTTTGCTGCACCCATCAACCCATCATCTAGGTTTTAATCTCCGCACGCATTATGTATTTGTCCTAATGCTCTCCCTGCCCTTGCCCCCCACCCCTCGACAGACTCCAGTGTGTGATGTTCCCCTCCCAGTGTCCAAGTGTTCTCATTGTTCAACTCCCACTTATGCGTGAGAACATGCAGTGTTTGCTTTTCTGTTCCTGTGTTAGTTTGCTGAGAATGATAGTTTCTAGCTTAATCCACGTCCCTGCAAAGGACATGAACCCATTCTTTTTTATGGCCACATAGTATTCCATGGTGTATTTGTGCCACATTTTCTTTATCCAGTCTATCATTGATGGGCATTTGGGTTGGTTCCAAGTCTTTGCTATTGTAAATAGTGCTGCAATAAATTTACGTGTGCATGTGTCTTTACAGTAGAATGATTTACAGGCATGGGCAAAGACTTCATGACTAAAACACTAAAAGCAATTTCAACAGAAGTCAAAATTGACAAGTGGGATCTAATTAAACTAAAGAGTTTCTGCTCAGCAAAATAAACTATCATCAGCGTAAATAGGTAACCTACAGAATAGGAGAAAAATTTTGCAGTCTATCTATCTGACAAAGGCCTAATATCCAGGAACTTAAACAAATTTACAAGAAAAAAAAAACATCAAAAAGTGGGCGATGGATATGAACAGACACTTCTCGAAAGAAGACATTTATGTGGCCAACAAACTTATGAATAAAAGTTCATCATCACTGGTCATTAGAAAAATGCAAATCAAAACCATAATGAGATACCATCTCATGCCAGTTAGAATGGCGATCATTAAAAAATCTGGAAACAAGAGATGCTGGCAAGGATGTGGAGAAATAGGAATGTTTTTACACTGTTGGTGGGAGTGTAAATTAGTTCAACCATTGTGGAAGACAGTGTGGTGATTTCTCAAGGATCTAGAACCAGAAATACCATTTGACCCAGCAATCCCATTACTGGGTATAAAGAGACTGTTTTTAGAGACAATTACTGGCAGAATCCTCTGAGCAACACTGCTCTCTGACAATGTTTGCTCTCTGAGAGCAGTTGGGTCCACCACTTCCCAAACATAACAACAAAGGGCATCTCCCTTGTCAAGACCACATACTGTAAGTTTAAACAGATCCAGGTTCAAATCCCAATCACTTATGTGCCATTTAAATTCTGTGACTTGGAGCATCTTGCTTAATTTCTCCAAGCTTTAATTTCCTCATCCAAGAAAGAGATAATAATATCATCCCCATAATTACTGTTAAATGTAAAGCATTTAGCTCTGGCGTTTGGCACAGAACAAGTACTCAACAAATGTTAGCTAAAATGATAAATATTAATAACATTAATAAACTGATATTTAGAAATAATCCATTTGTTTCTCGCCAGATTTACTTTGGTTCTCAAGTGGCCTGATTGCCCCACCTGGTTGCCAAACTCTTAACTATTTTAATGTAATTGGAGTTCAGGCAGTGTGTAATGGTAAGACAGTCCCCATCAACTAATGTGTGCATCATTTTGTATTTCTTCAGTGTTTCATGTATGTCTAGCCATTTGGTAGGTCCTTTGGAATTTATAATAACACCTTCCCTAAGAGATTGTAGGTTGAGCTCGTGGAACTGGCTAATGCAAACAGCATTATCCTGATTAAAAAGATAAATACAGGTGGGAAATAGACACAAGCCTACTCCAGGACAAGAGGCTACAAATCAGAAGCTCACAGTTAGGAGAGCTTAAAAAAGAGGTTAACCATGGAGCATGACTTAGTGCGAGGTTGAATAGCAACATGGAACTGAGAGAAAGTCTTAGAGAGGAGGCAGTTTCCTGCCTTGGGTAGCATGTCATATTTCTCCTTATCCCACTTGCTAAAGATGTGTTTTAGTAGCTCAACAAGTTCTGCAGCAGAAGAAATAGGTTTAGATGATTTTGGATGGGAGGAAAAATTTTCTTTTCCTTCTTCCCATCTAAGGTACATTGACTGGATCCCTGAGTATTAGACTGACAAAAGACACATTCACAAGAAAAAAATAAACAGTTTATGAATGTGTGTAGTGCACATCACATGGAAGAAACCTCATTGATGAGTAACTCAAAGTTGTGGTTAGAACTTCAGCTTATATAGCCTCTTAGCAAAGAACAAGAAATTTATAGAGAAGGGACAAAACAAAGGAAAAGGGTTTTAGGCTTCCAAAGGTGGCAAACTGTGGGAAGGTAACTATGTGAGGGAAACAGAGTAAGATTTGTTTATTCAGGTCCATCTCAGGACTGACTTTCCATCTTTTTTGTGGTCATAAAACTTCCCCAAGAGAGATGATTTATGGTGGTTCTCATTTCTCAGAAATTTCTGTTTTTAGTTAAATAAGAGAAGCTCTGGAAAGGTTTCTTTCTTCATCTGTTGTTTCTTATTTGCCTCCAACTCAAAATAATCTTTACGCCAAGGTAACACATTTTGGAGTGGCATATTTTGCTCCCCTACAACTTCCTAGAGCAGGAAAACCATGTTAATTACTTGCACCCACATAAGCAGTGGGATAGCAACTCTATAATCATCTCATAGATTACCTACCACCCAGGCAAATGAGTTCACCATAAAAGTAACCCACTAACACATGTACTCTGTATGATCCCCCTGGATAGGAGTCAATTGTGTGACTTTAATAGATAATTTTTAAGTTAGCTCTAAAGCACTAGAAGCATAACAATTGTAGTGGAAGAACTGCAAGTGGAAGAAATGGAAGCTTTTTCCAAAAATAAGAATCCAAACCCAGTAAAGAGTCACGGCTCCAGGTGTTTGGGAATCTAGCCTGGGGACTCTTCAAAGCTCAAGGAGCACCGTGCTTCAGGGCTCACTGACCTCCCTGAGACTATCATGATGCACAAAGGATCCTTTCTGCAGTGTAATCACCAGGTGTCTGCTTTTCCAAGAGGCAACATCATTTTATAAATACTTCCTATGGGAATCAATGTGTGTATATAACAAATAAATGTCTAGCCAAGTGTCTTGTTTTTAATATTGTGTTATTTTTAAGAGCAAGACAGAGCCCTCATTTTCACCTGTTGTTCATGTGTATAGATATTGCCTATAAAACACATCTTTCAAACATAATGACTAAATTCTGATATTCATTACCTAGAAGGCATTTGCATTTTCTTCTTGGCTTCTATAGCATATCACTGCATGTTCAAAGCACCTAAGGAGAGGTGAGGAAGGACATCTGAAAACATTCATTTTATCCAGGTAGACAATAGGAAAATATCCGAAGAACCTATTCCAAAAAATGCCACAATTATCAAAGTGGAAAACATTAGCATGCACACACATCCTTGAGCTCCTGACGTGACATCAACTGTTTTATGGATGCTGGTAGCTTAAAAGAGATCTTGCTGAGCACTTCAAAGACTGTCGATGTACATGAGGTCTAGAACAGCAGATAATGAGAATTTTTTGAACCATATCCTCAATTGCTTACATTATTAAAGGTTCACCTTTTCTAATTCCCTTTTAATTCAGTGGGGTAGGAAAAGAAGTTTATTCTTGCTTTGCTCCATCTCATCACTTCTAAACCACTAATTTATCACCTTCCTTCCACATATCTTCATTTGAATTTCAAATTTACTGTTCTCTCCAAAGCACCACTGAACTCCAAGAACTATTTCAAAGTTTTGGGATAACTTAAAAACTAACCAAAATTTTTCTTGTTCTCCTCAACCCTGAGAGTCTTCCCCTAGCTCCCACCCCACTTAGTCATGCATTTATTTACTCATTTATCCATTTATTAATTCACCAAGTATTGACTTCCTACTACCATGGCCAGTATACCTAGGACTGCCTAGACCTAAGAGGCTTAGACAACAGATATTTATTGTCTCACAGTTCTGAAGGCTAAAACTCCAAGATCAGTGTGCTAGCAAGCCTGAGTCCTTCCAAAGGCTATGAAGAAAGGATTTATTCCAGGTCTGTCTCCTTGGCTTGATCATTTTCTATGTTTCTTCATACCGTCTTTCTTTTTTGTATGTCTGTGTCCAAACTTCCCTTTTTTATAACTACACTAGACATATTGGTTTAAGAACCCACCCTATTCCAGTGTGACCTCATCTTAACTAATTACATCTGCAATGACCTATTTTCAAATATAGTCACATTCTGGGCAACATGGTGAGGTACTGGGGGTTAGGACTTCAGCAAATGAATTTGAGGTGAAAGGGACAGTTTAATTCATAATAGCCAAGTACAATGCTAAATACTAAAGATAACAGACCCTGTCTGACATTCTCTTCAACCCCTAGATCTAACCAAAGACCTTTGCCTCTTACTTTGGAATAAAAACAAGGCTTATTTTGTAGAAATTCCATCAACCGTCATCTTCTTTACCTCTTTATCACATATATTCTCTTGTATTCTTTGTGCTTCCATCCTTACTACTAAGCAAACTAGGCCACTGAGCAAACCAAAACCCAATTCAGCATGAACAGTCCTAGGAAAATGAAATTTAAGTTTTACCAATTAGAAACTGCCAACAAACCTCTAACTAGGGATTTTGAGGCAACTGCTCCACTTTAATCAAATATATTCTTTGCCTTGCTTCTACATTCACCTTATAAAAGTCTTCTCTCCACACTCCTTCACTGGAGCCCCAAACCACTGGTGGTCTGGCACTGTCTAATTCACTAACTACTACTTGCTCAAATGAACTCTTCAAAAATTGAATGTTTTATCACTAAAAAATTGAATCTTTTATCACTATGTAAAGAGTCATTAAATGACTTGGTCACTATGACATCACATATTTGTGATTCAATGTATTCATGGCCAAGGCAGTTCCTGTTTTAGAATTTAAATGGTAAGTATTTAGGATATGCTTGATTAGGATACTTATTCAAGGGTTAAGAGGCTCACTAATGTATATCCTGAATTGTCAGGTATATTTACAATATTTTTGTCTCTATTCAATTACGTTTGCCTTAGCAGATAAAATCTTTTATTATACTTCTAATTGAACACTTGTCTCCATGAATTAAAAATCATAGCTTAATTACTATAAAAGAGTACTGAGAAACCAGAGGCCCTGGAAAATAGCAAATGGTACACATTCATAGACCTGCTAAGTAGGAAGCAGAAAAATGAGAGTACAAAATGTTTTGTAAGTAATGAAAGATAAAATTCCATTAAAAAGTGAAATTGAGGAAAATGGATGTTTTAATAACCAAATGAGACATGTATAGTCAAAAGCTGCCTCTTGGGATGTGATTAAATTGATTTGATATTTATATGCTGGAGAGATCAAAGTGGGAAAAGAGCTTCTAAAGAAATACTAAGCATGAGATTCATTCAATTGTTCAACACTCAAAAACATGTATTAAGCCTCTGCTATGCTTCAGACATTGTGCTAGGCACCAGAAATACAACACTGGGTAAGATAGACAACTTTATTTTGTTTATAGAACAGGATGCAGAAAAACATTATTCAACAAAATAAGATACTGTTATGATTAGGAAAAGCTTGGGATGATGTGAAAGTACATATCAAGAGCATCTATGGCTCTTTTCCCCTTTCCTAAAGGAAAATCTCCTAAAAGATGATCAGAGCAATGGAGAAAAACAGGTGTCCATGGCAGAGGTAAAGAGAGTCAAAGAAACTAGTTGGGCGTGGTGGCAGGCGCCTGCAGTCCCAGCTACTGGGGAGGCTGAGACAGGAGAATGGCGTGAACCCGGGAGGCGGAGCTTGCAGTGAGCAGAGATCGTGCCACTGCACTCCAGCCTGGGCGACAGAACGAGACTCCGTCTCAAAAAAAAAGAAAGAAAAACTAGTTGGGAAGGTGCTGAAATAATTCAGATGGTGGCATCAGCTAACGTGCTGACAGTGGGGATTAGGAAATGGAATGAAATTGAGAAAGCTTTATGGATAGATTTGATAGCAATTCACTATTGGTGAGATGAAGAAAGTGAGAAAAAGAGAGGAGTCAAGAGTGACTCCCAGACCTAAGATGGCCGAATAGGAACAGCTCCAGTCTCCAACTCCCAGCGCGAGCAACACAGAAGACCCGTGATTTCTGCATTTTCAACTGAGGTACTGGGTTCATCTCACTGGGGAGTGCCGGACGATCGGTGCTGGTCAGCTGCTGCAGCCCGACCACCGAGAGCTGAAGCAGGGCGAGGCATCGCCTCACCTGGGAAGCGCAAGGGGGAAGGGAATCCCTTTTCCTAGCCAGGGGAACTGAGACACACAACACCTGGAAAATCGGGTAACTCCCACCCCAATATTGCGCTTTAAGCAAACAGGCACACCAGGAGATCATATCCCACACCTGGCAGGGAGGGTCCCACGCCCACGGAGCCTCCCTCATTGCTAGCACAGCAGTCTGTGATCTACCGGCAAGGCAGCAGCGAGGCTGGGGGAGGGGCGCCCGCCATTGCTAAGGCTTAAGTAGGTAAACAAAGCTGCTGGGAAGCTCGAACTGGGTGGAGCTCACAGCAGCTCAAGGAAACCTGCCTGTCTCTGTAGACTCCACCTCTGGGGACAGGGCACAGCTACACAACAACAACAACAAAAAAAAAAGCAGCAGAAAGCTCTGCAGAGGCAAACGACTCTGTCTGACAGCTTTGAAGAGAGCAGTGGATCTCCCAACACGGAGGTTGAGATCTGAGAAGGGACAGACTGCCTGCTCAAGTGGGTCCCTGACCCCTGAGTAGCCTAACTGGGAGACATCCCCCACTAGGGGCAGTCTGACACCCCACACCTCACAGGGTGGAGTACACCCCTTAGAGGAAGCTTCCAAAGCAAGAATCAGACAGGTACACTCGCTGTTCAGAAATATTCTATCTTCTGCAGCCTCTGCTGCTGATACCCAGGCAAACAGGGTCTGGAGTGGACCTCAAGCAATCTCCAACAGACCTACAGCTGAGGGTCCTGACTGTTAGAAGGAAAACTATCAAACAGGAAGGACACCTACACCAAAACCCCATCAGTACATCACCATCATCAAAGACCAGAGGCAGATAAAGCCACAAAGATGGGGAAAAAGCAGGGCAGAAAAGCTGGAAATTCAAAAAATAAGAGCGCATCTCCCCCGGCAAAGGAGCGCAGCTCATCGCCAGCAACGGATCAAAGCTGGACGGAGAATGACTTTGACGAGATGAGAGAAGAAGGCTTCAGTCCATCAAATTTCTCAGAGCTAAAGGAGGAATTACGTACCCAGCGCAAAGAAACTAAAAATCTTGAAAAAAAAGTGGAAGAATTGACGGCTAGAGTAATCAATGCAGAGAAGGTCATAAACGAAATGAAAGAGATGAAAACCATGACACGAGAAATACGTGACAAATGCACAAGCTTCAGTAACCGACTCGATCAACTGGAAGAAAGAGTATCAGCGATTGAGGATCAAATGAATGAAATGAAGCGAGAAGAGAAACCAAAAGAAAAAAGAAGAAAAAGAAATGAACAAAGCCTGCAAGAAGTATGGGATTATGTAAAAAGACCAAATCTCCATCTGATTGGGGTGCCTGAAAGTGAGGGGGAAAATGGAACCAAGTTGGAAAACACTCTTCAGGATATCATCCAGGAGAACTTCCCCAACCTAGTAGGGCAGGCCAACATTCAAATCCAGGAAATACAGAGAACGCCACAAAGATACTCCTCGAGAAGAGCAACTCCAAGACACATAATTGCCAGATTCACCAAAGTTGAAATGAAGGAAAAAATCTTAAGGGCAGCCAGAGAGAAAGGTCGGGTTACCCACAAAGGGAAGCCCATCAGACTCACAGCAGATCTCTCGGCAGAAACTCTCCAAGCCAGAAGAGAGTGGGGGCCAATATTCAACATTCTTAAAGAAAAGAATTTTAAACCCAGAATTTCATATCCAGCCAAACTAAGTTTCATAAGTGAAGGAGAAATAAAATCCTTTACAGATAAGCAAATGCTTAGAGATTTTGTCACCACTAGGCCTGCCTTACAAGAGACCCTGAAGGAAGCACTCAACATGGAAAGGAACAACCGGTACCAGCCATTGCAAAAACATGCCAAAATATAAAGACCATCGAGCCTAGGAAGAAACTGCATCAACTAACGAGCAAAATAACCAGTTAATATCATAATGGCAGGATCAAGTTCACACATAACAATCTTAACCTTAAATGTAAATGGACTAAATGCTCCAATGAAAAGACACAGACTGGCAAACTGGATAAAGAGTCAAGACCCATCAGTCTGCTGTATTCAGGAGACCCATCTCACACGCAGAGACATACATAGGCTCAAAATAAAGGGATGGAGGAAGATTTACCAAGCAAATGGAGAACAAAAAAAAGCGGGGGTTGCAATCCTAGTCTCTGATAAAACAGACTTTAAACCATCAAAGATCAAAAGAGACAAAGAAGGCCATTACATAATGGTAAAGGGATCAATTCAACAGGAAGAGCTAACTATCCTAAATATATATGCACCCAATACAGGAGCACCCAGATTCATAAAGCAAGTCCTTAGAGACTTACAAAGAGACTTAGACTCCCATACAATAATAATGGGAGACTTCAACACTCCACTGTCAACATTAGACAGATCAACAAGACAGAAAGTTAACAAGGATATCCAGGAATTGAACTCATCTCTGCAGCAAGCAGACCTAATAGACATCTATAGAACTCTCCACCCCAAATCAACAGAATATACATTCTTCTCAGCACCACATCGTACTTACTCCAAAATTGACCATATAATTGGAAGTAAAGCACTCCTCAGCAAATGTACAAGAACAGAAATTATAACAAACTGTCTCTCAGACCACAGTGCAATCAAACTAGAACTCAGGACTAAGAAACTCAATCAAAACCGCTCAACTACATGGAAACTGAACAACNGAACTCAGGACTAAGAAACTCAATCAAAACCGCTCAACTACATGGAAACTGAACAATCTGCTCCTGAATGACTACTGGGTACATAACGAAATGAAGGCAGAAATAAAGATGTTCTTTGAAACCAATGAGAACAAAGATACAACATACCAGAATCTCTGGGACACATTTAAAGCAGTGTGTAGAGGGAAATTTATAGCACTAAATGCCCACAAGAGAAAGCAGGAAAGATCAAAAATTGACACTCTAACATCGCAATTAAAAGAGCTAGAGAAGCAAGAGCAAACACATTCCAAACCTAGCAGAAGGCAAGAAATAACTAAGATCAGAGCAGAACTGAAGGAGATAGAGACACAAAAAACCCTCCAAAAAATCAATGAATCCAGGAGTTGGTTTTTTGAAAAGATCAACAAAATTGACAGACCACTAGCAAGACTAATAAAGAAGAAAAGAGAGAAGAATCAAATCGACGCAATTAAAAATGATAAAGGGGATATCACCACCGACCCCACAGAAATACAAACTACCATCAGAGAATACTATAAACACCTCTACGCAAATAAACTGGAAAACCTAGAAGAAATGGATAATTTCCTGGACACTTACACTCTTCCAAGACTAAACCAGGAAGAAGTTGAATCCCTGAATAGACCAATAGTAGGCTCTGAAATTGAGGCAATAATTAATAGCCTACCAACCAAAAAAAGTCCAGGACCAGATGGATTCACAGCTGAATTCTACCAGAGGTATAAGGAGGAGTTGGTACCATTCCTTCTGAAACTATTCCAATCAATAGAAAAAGAGGGAATCCTCCCTAACTCATTTTATGAGGCCAACATCATCCTGATAGCAAAGCCTGGCAGAGACACAACAAAAAAAGAGAATTTTAGACCAATATCCCTGATGAACATCGATGCAAAAATCCTCAATAAAATACTGGCAAACCGGATTCAACAACACATCAAAAAGCTTATCCACCATGATCAAGTGGGCTTCATCCCTGGGATGCAAGGCTGGTTCAACATTCGCAAATCAATAAACATAATCCAGCATATAAACAGAACCAAAGACAAGAACCACATGATTATCTCAATAGATGCAGAAAAGGCTTTTGACAAAATTCAACAGCCCTTCATGCTAAAAACGCTCAATAAATTCGGTATTGATGGAACGTACCTCAAAATAATAAGAGCTATTTATGACAAACCCACAGCCAATATCATACTGAATGGGCAAAAACTGGAAAAATTCCCTTTGAAAACTGGCACAAGACAGGGATGCCCTCTCTCACCACTCCTATTCAACATAGTGTTGGAAGTTCTGGCTAGGGCAATTAGGCAAGAGAAAGAAATCAGGGGTATTCAGTTAGGAAAAGAAGAAGTCAAATTGTCCCTGTTTGCAGATGACATGATTGTATATTTAGAAAACCCCATTGTCTCAGCC
>NC_037672.1:155468115-155468656 GCF_003255815.1 Theropithecus gelada
AAAAGTCAGGAAACAACAGGTGCTGGAGAGGATGTGGAGAAATAGGAACACTTTTACACTGTTGGTGGGATTGTAAACTAGTTCAACCATTATGGAAAACAGTATGGCGATTCCTCAAGGATCTAGAACTAGATGTACCATATGACCCAGCCATCCCATTACTGGGGATATACCCAAAGGATTATAAATTATGCTGCTATAAAGACACATGCACACGTATGTTTATTGCAGCACTATTCACAATAGCAAAGACTTGGAATCAACCCAAATGTCCATCAGTGACAGATTGGATTAAGAAAATGTGGCACATATACACCATGGAATACTATGCAGCCATAAAAAAGGATGAGTTTGCGTCCTTTGTAGGGACATGGATGCAGCTGGAAACCATCATTCTTAGCAAACTATCACAAGAACAGAAAACCAAACACCGCATGTTCTCACTCATAGGTGGGAACTGAACAATGAGATCACTTGGACTCAGGAAGGGGAACATCACACACCGGGGCCTATCATGGGGAGGGGGGAGGGGGGAGGGATT